>NW_005195017.1:423592-426025 GCF_000372725.1 Emiliania huxleyi CCMP1516
GCGGCCCACGTAGTTGAACCACGCCTAGCAGCCGCACACCGCGTGTCGGCACCGACCGGTGAGCCGCAAAGACACCTCGGCTCATCTCGGCTCATCTCGGCTCATCTCGGCTCCATCTCGGCTGCTGGGCGGCGGCTCGGCTCGATCTCGGCTGCAGCTCAGCTGGGGCTGCGCGGCGGCTCGGCTCTCTCTCGGCGGCATGTCGTCTGCATCTCGGCGGCGTGACGGCAGGATCCGGAAGTGAATAATGACCTCTGAGGTATCCCACGCACCGGCTGCGCGTTTAGCCTGGCAAGGAAGCGCTCCCGCGCCTCGATGTCCTGCGTGATCCTCGCCTGCCCTTCCAGCTCGCGGCGGAGGAACTCGGTGCTCTCCTCCCCGCGTTTGATGCGCGCCTGTGAGAGGGGGGGGGGCGGGAGGTGGAGACGAGGGACGGACGGACGGACGGGCGGAGAGAGCGAGAGGCGGCGAGCGGGCGTCAGAGAGCAAGAGAGCGGGAGCGGAGGGAGGGAGAGGGGGAGAGAGGGAGGGCGGCGCTGGAGAGGTGAGCGAGGCAGGGCGAGGGGCCCGCGCCTCCAGCCCCTCCTTGTCGCGCGCCAGCGCCTCCTCCAGCTCGCGCGCCTACGGCAAGCCTCCCCGGGAGAAGTCCGGAGGCGCGGTGGGGTGGCGGCCGTGTCCCGTCTCTCGCGCCTTTCGCTGCCGGTCATCGACGGACCGCTTGAGCTGCGCGAGCTGCGCCTGTGGGAGGCGGGGGCGTGGGTCGGGGAAGGGCCCGCGCCTCCCGCGTGCGAATTGGCCGTCGACTTGAGGATCGAGAGAGGTGTGCGTGCGTGAGAGGTGCGGCCACAGAGGCTGCTGTGCTGGCGCCTCAAACTGCTCTGCGAGCGCCTCGCCCGCTGTCTGCTCGACGGGCTTCGCGCCGGCGCCGGGCCGCTCGAGGTTGATGCGGGAGCGCGCGGAGAGCGAGGTCAGGTTGCGCGCCGGCGCCTCCGGCAGCTCCACCCGCACGCGAGACCCCCCGAGAGAAGTTTGCTGCTCCTCGAGGTCTCTGATCCGCTGCTCGAGCGTGACGATGTCGGCGCTGGTGGCGTCGATCTGCTGCTTGACGACGCGCTGCGCCTCGACGCGCTGCTGCCCTCGCCGCTTCTCCTGCTCGTACTGCTGCAGCAGCCCCGCCCGCTCCGCCTCGATCTGCAGCCTGAGCGCCTCTGCCTGCCGCGGCGTCAGCACCGACTCAATCTGCTTCCGCTTCTTGGGGGTGAGGTCCTGCAGCTTCTCGAGCTCGATGGAGCCCAGCACGGGCGGCGATGTGACTGCTCCCCGCGCCGAGCCGAAGCTCGCCTGCGCCGGCCGCGGCGCCAGCGCCAGCGATGCGGCCGCACCGCCGATCGCGAGAATGTTTCGCCGCGACAGCGAGCCGAGCGCGGGAGCGTCTCGCCACGGGCTCGGCTGCGGCAGCGCAGATGCATCCCGCAAGGGAGGTCGACCGAGCGCAGCAATGGCTGTGCCAGGGAAGAGCAGCCAGCCAAGAGCAGCCCGAGAATGGACCATTTCTGGATATTGCCCCGGGTTTTGGCCTGAAATGGGTGGGGTGACCAGCGTTGGTCAGATGAATAGCGTACCTACCTACCTAATAGCGTGCCGTCATCATCTGTCCAGCGTCCACCCATGCCGCCTTGGTGTCCAGTCCGAGCCTGGCTGTTCTTCACCTTCCTACATACATACATACATACAGATGAATAGTGCGGCCCGACAGCGAGGGAGGATCCGGAGGGTGGGAGCACCAAATAGGAGCCCCCCACTAGTGCGTCGATCCTATGATAGAAAGGCGAGAGAGATCGCCTTTGGTGCCCAGATAGATCGCCTTTGGTGCCCGTCTCATCCGCCGCTACTCCGCGCCGCGCTGCGCGCCCCCTCCCGCCGCCTCCGCCTCCCCCTCGGCCTCGCTTTTGCAACATCCTGCATAGGAGGTCATTGCCTCAAATGTCAAAATCAGGGACACGGGGTGTCTGACACGGCGGGGCGCGCCGACACCGCGCACCGGCAGCGCCGGGCCCGGGGGAGCGGCGCTTTCTTGGCATTTGTGGGCGGTTCACGCAAACGTAAGCAGCGCGTCCGACTCCGAGGCCCGAGAGCAGCGTGCAGCGTCGCCGCGCCGCATGGCGCGTGCGCCAGGCACCCGTAGCGGCGCCAGGAAAAGGGCCCCACGTCACGTTTGCCCCGCCCGGAGGACAACAGGCTTTTTTTACAGATAGTCACACAGGGGGCGTGGCCTCCTCCCCCTCCTCCGCAACCATCGCTGCGCCTCGGCGCAAAGCCAAAGAGCGGGGCGTGCGCGGAGGCATGCACCGCCCCCGTATCCCTCTCGGGTTCGATTTACAGCACGGTGCCGGCGGCCGAGGCGATGCGGGGCCACAGGTCGGCGCACTCCTG
>NW_005195017.1:426125-458610 GCF_000372725.1 Emiliania huxleyi CCMP1516
GGGGGGGGGCGTTGTTGCACGGGGGCGAGTCTAGTCGCCGGGCGGAGACGGGACAGGGACGGGCCAGGCCGGCGGGGGGAACGAGAGGGACCCCCCTCCGACACGCCCTCTTCGCGCCGCAGCAGCCCCTCCTCCCCATGCGAATGCCCCGTGCCCCTTCCCCCCCTCTACCTCCCTGCCCTTCCATCCCCCTTGACCAACCCGCTGCGGGCGCGGCGCGCGGCTGCCCCTCCGCCCGCTAGTCTGGGGCGGCGCGCACCCTCAAAGTAGATGTACCCGCCGCCGTCGACCCGCCTCCACGTCCGCCGCTGCCGCACCACCACCGCCGGCATCACCTTTTTGCGCAGCTCCGGCTTGCCCTTCTTGACAGTCGCCATCACCATGTTGCCGCACGTCGCGCCGGGAATCTTGTTGAGGCGGCCCTTGATGCCCTTGACCGAGATGATGTACAGGTTCTTGGCGCCGGTGTTGTCCGCGCAGTTCATCACCGAGCCCACGCACAGACCAAGCGTCGTGCGGAACTTGTTGCCCATCGAGCCGGCGCGACCACGCTTGGACATGGCGGCTCAGCGAGGAGTGCCTGGAGGGGGGAGGGGGGAGGAGGTCGGCGCCGGCGACTGGGCCATGGATGAGCTCCGACATCGCGCGGCCCGGGCGGGAGCCGATCGCACGCGTCTTTGTCCCCGCCAAGCGCCCACTTTGCCCGTCGCTTTCCGCCCCCGCCGGGCGCAGCCCGTTGGGAGCCAGGCGAGAGCGCGGGGCGGCGGAGGAGGGCGCCGGCGACGGCGCGGTTCCACAGCGACGCCCCCGGTGCGCGTCGCCGCTCCCCGGCCGGGGCGAGTGGGGCAGGGGAGGAGTGAGAGCCTGTGCGGAGGAGAGGCCTGTGCGCGTGCCGCAAAAAAAATAGTTACCGGTGACAGTGGCAGACTAGGGGGTTATACACACTCTCTGAGGCCTCAGACCCCCCTCTGAGGACGGGTCGGACCCCTGCCTTGGCGGCACAGAGGGTTTGACTCTGACTCTGTGCCGCCACATTTTGCCAACAATATACCTACAGCCTCTGTGGCCTCTCTTGGCTGATTTTGGCCTCAGAGGGTCCCCGGCCGAGGGTCTGTCTTGGCGCGGCACAGAGGGCGTTGACCTCAGAGGGTAGCCCCCTCTCGGCAGACAGAGGCGAGTCGCGAGAGCCCCGGGCGGAGGCCGGAGCGCCTAGCCCTCCACGAACGGCGCTGACCAGGGAGGGCGGGGAGGGGGCGGAAGCAGCGAGCATGACTAAGGCGCTACTCTACGCTTGCTGCTGCTGCAGGCTCGCCCACAGCGCCCGCGCCGACCCCTGCGCGACAGCTTCGCGCGGCCAGCGCGCAGCGGCGCCGCCGACCCGTCAACTTGAGTGAGGATGTGCTTGGAGCGGCCGCCCGAGGAGGAGGTAGTGATCTCCACATCCGTCCCCTGCTCCAGCTTGGCCATGAGGCGCCGCGGCGTCCTAGTGAACTCGAACTTGAGGTATCCGAAACCAATGGAAGCAGGGCCTGCTGGGGGGGGGTCTCTCTGCTTGGCTGGGGGGGGTCTCTCTGCTTGGTGGGGGATCACGACAGACTTGAAATACCGCTGAAAACTCCCTCTGAGGAGCGGCCTCGCGGTGAGCACGGGACCGCTCACCCGGGGAATCGCGACCCACCATTGCGGCCGCGGAAGTCAGCACGCCCGCCTCGAGCAAACGCCAAATGAGGATCCTTTTTCATGTTGACGCATTGGCTGGCGACGCGAGCGAGCAGGCCGAGGGTACAAAGAATGGCAAGGGCAAGCCGAACTGGACCACCCGACTGGGCAGGCGCACCAGCGGCTCGCACGCTCGCGGGCCTTGCGGCACGCGGGCCACGGCCCCACGGAGGGGGCATGGGGAGGAGTGGTCAGTGTGTGTCTCGCCGCGAGATGCGTCGGCCTTCGGCCGGAATAAAGGCTCCGCATGGGTACAAAGGAGATATTTTTAAGGGGACACAGACATATCTGCTGGCGCACTCTCCTCATCCGTCTCGCTGTCCAATTCGCTGCCACTACCGGTACAATCGCGGCATCCGGTCCTACACTCCCAGTGTGAGTACTGCTCGCGCGCGCACTTGCACATGTAATCATGATCTATTGGACAGTGAGAGCGGCACGGGTTTTGCATGTCCTCGCTGTCAAGGGGCGCAAAGTCCGTGTCGTAGGCAAGCAAGAATGTGGACTCGAGCACCAAGCAGTCACTGCATGTTTCACATCGGTGTAGCACCACGTGCACGTCGGGCAACGGCAAGTATACCTCCTCAGCTCCTGTCACGGGCACGATCTCCAGAAGCTTGTGTGTGTCGGCCGTTGTGAGAGGCTCTTGCAGGTGGAGGCGCTCAAGCATGCGCCGTGCAATCGTCTCCGATAGCTCAAACCTGCGCCGCGTTACCTGCCCGTATGCGTTGGGGGCGATTGCCTCCCGGCCGAGCTCGTAACGCGCATCCGGGTGCGGAGGCAGCAGCCGCACCCACGAGCCCACGCGCACGTCGCCTCCCGCCATCGCCTCGACATGCTCCGGCAGCGCATATGTCTGCCGCTTGACGAGGTAAAAGCTCTCGCCCTCGAGTCCCCAATGCTGCCATGGATGAAAGGCGACGACAGTGCCTAAGTGGTTCATGGCTCGATCAGGCTCGTCCTCCAAGTTGCTGCCGTGGTGCATGTCCACGAGCTGCCCGACGCTCGGCCACGGCTCCACCGCGTACGGCGAGAGCAGCACCGGCTTCTCATCCTCGCTCCCGTCGAGCAGCACTTGGTGGTGGTGCTTTGGCTCCGTGATTGCCACGCGGCCCGAGGCGTCAAGCTCCAGGCTCATGATGTGCCGCGGGTCGTTTGGCACCGGGTCGGGGAAGCACAGCTGGCCGCGCTCCAGCATGGTGCCGCACTGCCCAGCAAGTTCTCCCTCAGATACACGCACGCGCTGGGGCACGAACAGGAAGCGCTCGCCGAGCAGCCGCTGCTCCTCGCGCTGGCGGATGGAGGCAAAGCTCTCGCCAAGTGGCGGGCGCGCCTTCTCCCTGGCTTGGCGGCGGTGCTGACTGACGACTTGGCGGCGGCGGTTGGCATCAGCCTTCTTGGCCTCAGTGCCCGCCTTCTTGCGCTTGGCCGCCCCGCTCTCATACTGCCGCTCGCTGCGCTCCCTCGGCTGCCTGTTCTTCTCGTGCTGTTGCCGCTGCCTCTTCGCCCGCTCCTTCATGATCGCAGCACGTGCGGTCCTCTCCTCCTCGCTCGCATCTGCCGACAGCTTGGGCGGCGGCGGCTGGTCGGGGTCGGCGTGGTCGATCGAGCCACTGACGCTCGAGTCAGCCATCCAGCCAATGGATCGCGAGCACCACTTTTTTCGGGGTGGCCCTGGCACTCGTGTCGGCTGTATGTGTCTATGTACGTGCGAAGAATTAATGTAGGGGGTGGGTACCATACGAAGTAAACTTCTCCTTTGTACGATAATGAATAATTTGTGGTGTATGAGCCGACGGCACTAATTGTGGTGCACGCATTCTCCTTCAAGAAATCTTTGTCTTACTTAGGAGTATTGCGACATGCTGCACAACGCCAAGGACAGCACTGAGAAGCTGGCGCCAGTCGCCCACCAGCATGTCTCAGCACCGGGTGAGGGAGCATGCTGCGCACGCTGATGCAGCACGAGGTCACCACCAATCAGGCCCTCACGCCACTGCACGTTCCCCCGCGACATTACTACATCACGACCTCGAGCGTGCAACGCCGCACAGTGCTCACAGGGTTCGAGCAGGTGCAGGCGAGTGGAGGGGCCCCTGGCAGAGAGGAAGGCTACCCAACGCGGCCCAAGGATACAGTTGTACAGGTCTGAATCTTCTTGAATCTTCTTGAATCTTCTTCGAGACGGTGACGGGTACTGTCCCGGCGGTCTCAGGCCCAGTGAGGTAGTGCGCCAGACCTCCCCGGATCCTGCTGAACGAGCTCCTCTTGTAGCTCGATCGGTCACACCGCCATCGCCGTCGGGGAGAGGGGGGACGGCACTGCTCTGGCAGCGTACCAGCGTGCACCTCGATCCTGTACCGTGTTTGTTATGACCCCACCCGATGAACACACCAGTGAGGGTGGGCGAGACGATCGAGGGGTCCCGTACCATGCGGAACCGACCCTATCCAGTGCTCAAGTGCTCAAGGTCTGAATAGCTTCTCGACTTTCTGTGCTTGTGCGTCTCCGGGGTTGTGTTATCGGTCTGCGTGTATGCTGCTGCTCCTCGCCTCTTCGATCGGAGTGCGCAAGCTCGTCGTGCCTGCGGGCGCGGCGCTGCCGGTAGCCTCGCCGGGCGAGAACGAGCTGCGGAGGATCTTTGAGGCAGAAACTTTGGAGATGGACGTGTCTGGTGTGCGGTTGTGGCTGGAGGTGGGCGGCTGGCGGCCGCTCTCGATGCGGGACATGCGCCTCTCCGCCGCCCTCAACACGGGGTATCTCCTCCGCGTCGCGCTCGATCGGCCACGACTGGCAGAACTCGACGAAAACATCGGCGAGGCGCTTGGGCTGAGGCCGTCGCTGGAGCAGGTTGTGAGGGAGCGGCTCGACGGCGGCGGCGGCGGCGGTGGCGGCGCGACCGCGGGCGAGCCGTTCGGAGGGCGCATCCTAGCGTTTGTGCGCGGGACGGGAGTGGAGAGGGTGGTCGACCGGTTCTGGTGGCAGAAAGCGGTCCATCTCCAAAACACGTGCGCGGCCGTCCTCCGCCTCGCACCTCACCGCACGCTGTGAGGCAGCGTCCTCCAACCGTGCGTAGGTGGCTCTCCGACTCTCCCCTCGCCGCCGTCAGACGCTACGCGGCCGGCCTCAACGCGTCGGCGCAGCTCGACGGCCTCGCTCCGTTTGAGGTCAGCGATGGCGGCGGCGGCGGCGGCGGCGCAGGCGGCCAGCTGGTCGAGCGGGTCTCGATCGCGGACGAGGTGTCCATCGGCACAACCGGCGGCAAGCGGCGGCTCGCCTCGTCCCTCTTCCGCAAGTGCGAGCTCGTCGAGCCAACTTTCGAGCAAGTGCTCCTCATCTGGCGCCGCCGCCCGCCCGCCGCGGATCCGCCCCGCCGGTTGCTGCGGGACGCCCTTTCCGTCTTGGTTGGCCGGCGGCGAGGGGAGCGCGAGGGCGCTTTGGGGCAGCGGCGGCGATCCTCGCCGCCGTCGTCGCTGCCGTCGATTGAGATGGAGATCTTTGAGGAGGTGCCGATGGCCAACCTCGGCGTGGTCCTGCCAGGCTCGCGCGTGTGTACTGCGCGCCGACAGGTGCGGACAGCCTGCCCTCGAGCGGCCGATGCATGTGAGTAGGCTCGCGCGTGTGCTTCCGCGCGGCGGACGCGCTGCGGCTCGACACCCCTCCCCGCTCTCCGCCCTCGGCTGGTGAGCAGCGTCTCCTCCACGCCCCGGTGCCTTGCACACAGGCTCGACCTCATCTCGCTCTCCACCCTCGGCTACGCCCTCTGGGCCTCGCGCGCGCTCCTGGGTGGCCGCCCGCGGCTCAACGTGAATACAGACAGAGAGGGGACGGGAGAGGGGGGGGGAGGGAGAGGGAGAGGGAGAGGGAGGGAGAGAGAGAGAGAGAGGAGGAGGTGCGTGCGAAAACGGACAGAGACGGACAGAGACGGAGACAGAAGGCGAGGTCACCCGAGGTTATGGCCGCCCGTGCTTCAACGTCGCGCCCCGGCCCGCGCCAGTCGAGAGTGTGGACGACGGCGTCTCCTCACGCGCGAGCGGCCATGCACAGGTCATCGCGGGCGTCTCTCTCGCCGTTTGGCTGCTGCGCACGTCGCTTGGCTACCACAACGCCCTCACGCGGTGCGTGTGGCCGTCCCCCGAGATCGAACGAGATCACCCGAGAGATGCTCGAGGGCCACGCGGGATCGCCCGAGACCACGCGATGCCACCCGAGATCACCTGAGATTGGCGGAGATCACTCGAGATCGGCGGGCAGGTACGAGCTGCTCCTCAACCGCTTCCGCACCTCACACCTCGCCATGCGTGGCGCCGCCTCCGTCGTGCCCTACCTGCAGCAGCAGGCCGCTACGCAGCGCGCGCGCCGCGCCGCAACCCTGCTGAACTGGCTCCGGCGGCGGCGGGGCCCGCCCCTGGAGAGGAGGGGGCGGCGGGCGGGCTTGTCGGGAGTACGGCAACGGCGTCTCTTCACTCGTGGTGTGGGTGTGAACAGGAGGAGCCTCGAGCGCGAGGCGCGGCGGTCGATCGAGACTGGCGGCGCCCGCCTCGACGTGGATGGCGCGCTCTCCGACCTCCTGCGCATGCGCGTGGTCGCCTCGCTGACACGCATGCCTGGCTCGGCAGAGGCGGCGGCGGCTGGGGAGGCGGGCGCGGGCACAGCGGCTGGGGAAGAGGCCGCGCTAGAAGCCGACGGCGCCGAGGGCTCTGGAAACGTGGTGGGTTCCGGCGGCGCCGTCGCCGCAGCCCCGCCCCCCGCAGGGCACGAGTGGGGGGCTCCCGACACGCCACCCGACACGGCCACCTCCTCCAGCGCGGGCAGAGGCGACGCGAACGGCGGCAGCGGCACGGACGGCGCAGGCGACGGCTCCGCTTGGATCGTGCCGGCGTCGGCCGCCGCAGCGGACGCCGCGCTGGCGCTGCATTGGTCATCGTTGCTGCGGCCCCGGGCGGCGAAGGGCGACGCCGCGGCGGGCGAGCTCTGGGCGGGGCGGCGGGGCCGGCGGCTGCGGGTACTAAATTTCAGCTCTGCGGGAGCCGTCGAGGGCGGCGGCGGCGCGGCGGTGGCAGAGGAAGAGGAGCTGAGCGAGCGCGACTTTGCGGTGGGGTGAGAGACGCTGACGATTTTGCTTCTCTTACTTTTCGGTACTCTGGAACGTGTCTGACTCTGAGGCGGTGTATTTGTTTCCGGAATTCCGGCTGACTAGTTCAGCAAAAACCCTGTGTCAGCAGAGTCCTCCTACGGGAATGCCGTACGTCGAAGAGCTACATACACATAGAGAAGTTTGAAGTTTCGCCGCATGGCGATAGCATGGCGTTGCCTTGGCTGCTCGCAGCTTTGGCGGCCGCGGTCGACCCCGAATGGACCGACATTCGCACCGCCTCACCGCCTGTCCCGTCCAGCTTCGCAGTGCCTTGCTGATGAGCCAAGTCGCGCTCCTCATCTCGCTTACCTTCAACCAGTGCAGCGTTTGTCCGACAAATACCAGACAAATGCAACTCGACCAGTTTTGCCGTCTGCCAGTGGCGCAGCCGCTCAAGAGCCCGGACATCGCTTCCAGGGAGGGGGGCGCGCTTCTCTCCACACCACATGCTAGGGGGGG
Source organism: Emiliania huxleyi CCMP1516 (assembly GCF_000372725.1). Lineage (NCBI taxonomy): Eukaryota > Haptophyta > Isochrysidales > Noelaerhabdaceae > Emiliania > Emiliania huxleyi. The sequence continues at coordinate 433,441 of NW_005195017.1, forward strand.
GTCCGACCCCCCCCCAGCACCTTCACCACATGCTAGGGGGGGGGGGGTCCCGACCCCCCCAGCGCCTCCACCACATGCTGGGGGGGGGGTCATGGGGCCGAGGACCCCCCAAAAACTCGTGGTCAAAGGCCCCCCGGGCCCTTGATTTTACACCTCATTTCGCAGCATTTTCCAGGGGAAGATCATCCTTTGGAGCTACATGAGCCTTGAGACTGGTCAGATTCTCCAAGATATTGGACTTCCAGCCACGATTTCACAACTTTGGGGCAAAATCGGCTCTCTGGCGGCTATTCCTAGCCCACGAACTGCTGGGGGGTGCCCACCACATGCTAGGGGGGGGGGGGTCCGACCCCCCCAGAGGCTTCACCACATGCTAGGGGGGGGGTCCCGACCCCCCCAGAGGCTTCACCACATGCTAGGGGGGGCGGGGTGGGGCGTGGAGAGAAGCGCGCCCCCCTCCCTGGAAGCGATGTCCGCCTGCTCTCGACGAGTTGGGTCGCTCTGCTCGCGGTAGCCAGGTAGCCCCCCATAACTGCCCCCATGGCTAGTAGCACCAGCCATGGCCTCAGGGAGCGCGGGCGAGGGCGCTGGGAGCAACACGAATAAAAAACATCAAAAGTGGTCATTTCCTATTGCAACTTTAAAGGGTGTGGATGCTGGGTTGACGGAAATTGAAGGACACGACCCACTTCGCCACAGATGGTCCCGCGCCTCGCCGCTAAGACGGCTACACGACCGCGGCTCGTGTGCGTGTAGCCGTCTTTGTCCGGAGTGAAAAGTCCAACGCGCTCGTCGGTGACGGTGTCCTTCAACCTGCGCCGCGCTCGGAGATAAATAGAGCGCGCAAGAGAGGGAGCGAGGGTTCGCTGGTTCTTTCGCATCTCTCTCTCGCTACTCCGCCTGCAGCTCGCGCTTTGCCGCCTCCTCGAGCGTCTCGCGGGTCTCGCGCCGGCCGCCATTTGCGCTCGCCGCCGTACCGCATGAGCACCCGCCGTGGAACTTCCCACCCGCCGTGGAACAGGTCGTGGAGCGGAACTTCCCACCCGCAGCAGGTAGATCACGGTGGATGCCTCTCGCGGCGCACCGGAGAAACTCGAGATCACAGCGCGGATCGGACAGGCGACGCTGCACGGACGATAAATTTACGCCAGCCCACGCTCGGCCATAAACTTGTGCTTTCCGGCGACTGCGCGCTCAAACGCCTCGAGATCGAGGCCGTCAACGTTGCGGAGGATCCTCGCCCGGAGCGTTGGCGGGTCGGTCGCAAGAGCCGGCGGGCTGAGCTCCCCGAGGACCTGCACCAGCTCGCCATCGTGGAAGAGCTGCCCGATGACCTGCGACACGTCCACCACCACCTCACTGGTCACACCTGCTCGCGCGTCGACAAGAGCCGCCCGGCAGAGCGTGCGGTCGATGCGAGCGAGCCGGCCGGTGATGCGCGCCGAGAGGCTTCCTGCGCGACGGAGCGCCTCGCCAACCTCCGCGACGAAGAGGCTAGCGCCGTGCGAAGCGTGCGCCTGGCTCTCGTGCGGTGCGCACATGAAGGCACACGTGAGTTCGCTCGCCGCCGCCCTGCCCTGCCCTGCCCAGCCGCAGCCCTCGCACAAACAAACAAACACACACAACACGAGGTATTAACCTTGCGAACTCGTCCCCCCCGGCAGGGCTATGCAACTGTGACCAGTGTGTGCTGTCTACGCCTGAACCAGGTGTCAAATCTGCCGATGCGTGACCTGTGCGTGGGCTGCTCTGTGAGGGGTCCAGGCGTAGTCCGACGGGTAGGGGGTCTGTGCCCGGGCGGTGTCCGGTGCGGAGTCTCTCTCTGATCCTGCCTGGGATGTTGGGTGCGAGGTGTGGCGGCTTCGATCCCAAGGGGGGGAGCTGATCCCACTCGGTAACCAACTCTCAGGGGCAGTAGGTGGGCGAGCTTCAAGCGCGCTCATCTCGATCGTCAAGGCGTCGCTACGCGCGGTCTTCCGCGGGGGGAGCTTCGTCGACGGGTGCGGGACCGCGGCGCAGACAGTGCTGCGGCGATGCCTCCGGCTGCTGCGGAGAGTGGCTTGCTGCTCGCTGCGATGGCGAAGAACTCGTCTCGTCACACGCCAAGGGCTTATGCTCTGTCGAGACGTGAGGCGTATGCGCCCAGGAGGGGAGGGCGCATGCGTCACGACGCTGCTAGAGATGCCTTTCGGGGCCCAGAGATAAAACTTCTGATGCCATGCGTGACCTAGTAGTGTCCCCAGCTATGGGCGTGTCCACGTTGGAGCCAGGTGTGGTGTGGACGCGAGAATAGCTCCGCCGTTCATGGAGGCAACCGATGCGAGTCGACTGGTGTGTGTCGTCGTGGTTTCGTATCAAGAATTCTCTCTCTCTCTCTCACGAGGTTCTCGAGGTGGATATCCTTTGGCCGCGTTGGGTAGCGAGGAGTGGTGTAACCCGAGCCACGGCGGCGTGTTTTCTGACGGCCGACCGTCAGTGCACGGAGTTGCCACTTCTCCGACTGCCCCGGCTAGTTCCCGAGGTCGTCGGGTGTGACCCCTTCGTCCCCCGAGACCTAGCGCGGGTGGGTTGGAGGGGGCTCGCCCCGTTCCTCCCCATCGGGCCGCGTGAGCGGCCACGCCTCGCAGATTCGTTTTCGCGCCTGGGTCAGGCGCGCGGGGCATCCCCCGGGTCGCTCGACCAGCGATCCGAAGAGTGGCCGCTATGCGAGGGAAAGAGCGGGGCCCTCGACGCCTCAGTCCGGCCCTCCGAGGGGGGAAGGGAAGTGCGGGGTCCCCACGGGCGCCTCAGTTCGGCCCTCCCGAGGGGGGGAGGGGAGCAAGGGGGTGGGGGGATCAGGGCGGTGGGGAGGGGTCTCGGTTTCTTGTGGCTAACACTTGCCTTTCGGGGAGGAGCCTCCGGCCGTGCTAGCGCAGTGGCGCCCGCTCGACATCTTCCCCTCCTCCCCAGAGGCAGCGAGTAGGCAGCGAGAGGAGGTCTCGAGCGCCTATATGAAGGTATGTGAGATGGTGATGGGAATGGGTGGTCGGGCGGGCGGGCGGGCGGGCGGGCGGGCGGGCGGGCGGGCGGGCGGGCAAGCAAGCGGGGAGCGGCGGGCGGGCGGGGCGGAGCGGGCGGGCAGGGTTATCGGGGGAATCGTGTCCACAATCAGCGGCAGCGGAGCAGCAGCCGAAGCAGCAGCTGCTGCAGCAGCAAGCAGCAGCCAGATTGCTGCCGTTGTCTGCGCCGCGATCCGCCGCCGCGCCGCCGCGCCGCCGCCGCCTGCGCTCGCCGCCGCCTCGTAGACGACTCCTCTCGCGCTCGGAGAGCCGCGCAGCGGGCCGCGAGGTTGTGGTCAGAGAGCAGCAGGGTTGAGATCCACAAAATCGGCCAAATTTGAGGTTGCTCGAGAGAGCCTGGAAATGGTCCCGCGCCGTTGCCCCGGTGCCGGCGCATCACGTCTCAGCCGCGATGGGCCGGTTCCGCCGCGCAGTCGAGCAGCAGGAGCTCGGAGGCAACTTTGTCGACAAACTGGTCGAGCCAAAAATCGGCGAGGAAGCGGCACCGGCGGCACGCCGGGACGAATCCGGACTGATCACATTGTTCGGCACCGCGGCGGCGAGCCGCCGCGAGCCCACAGGAGAGCTGGGCGCCGCGGCACCAGACCGCGCCGCCAGCGAGGCGAGAGCAGCAGCCGACCGGCCGTGACATGGCAGTTAGACGGCGGGATTCCTTGTGTCCACACACCGAAAGACACACACACACAGCACACACAGGGTCGAGCCGGCAGTAGCCGTGACATGGTTCCACCACCCCTCGTAGGCTTTGCCTCTGACCGCCACCGTTCCCACAGGCTGCCTAATGGGATGGAAAGGAAGGCTGGGCGAGCGTATAGAAGCGTGCTCGACCTCGTCGTGGCAGCCTGCACGGCAGCGCTGGCAGGCGCGATGAGCGTCGTGCCACCTGACCCGAGACGGGTCGCAGGCGTCGTACCGAGCGCGTCGAGACCGTGTCCTGATGTGATCTGCACGAGTGAGTCACGTCGGCGTCAAAGGAGCGACGTGCGACCTGCCAGAGCTTTGATCTCCGATCTCAGCTCGGCGTCGAGTCGTCTCTCCGGTGGCGACACTATTGTACCTCCCCAGGACACGCAGAGGCAACTGCGATCCCGCGAGTGGACGGGGGCACACCGCGCCAAGTGCTGGAGTAGGCTGAGGGCGCAGCAAATTCTTATAGCTTTAAATTCTTGAAGCTCATGCAAAGGTCCATCAACGACACTCATCGCCGCATGCACGCCCCCGACCCGCCCGCGCCGGAGGCTGCCACAGCCACCGCGCACCCGCCTGAGTCGCCGCCCAGCAGCAGCGCCTTGCCGCCCGCCGAGGAGGATACTGCCGGCGGGTTTGAGAGGCTGCGGATCCTCGTGGTCGAGGACGAGGACTTTGCGGCGCGGGTCGTGCAGGCGCTCTGCGAGAAGTGCTCCTACGAAGTCACGATCGCACGCTCGGCCGAGGCCGCACTCGACTTCCTCGCCGCCGACGCCGCGCGGCCGGCGACAGAGCAGTTCAACCTGATCCTGGTGGACATCGTGATGGCGCCGGGCCGGATGTCGGGCAAGGAGCTGCTGCTCGCGCTGCGGGTCGAGCGGGTCGAGCGCTGCGTCGTGATGATGTCCGCCATACACCAGCGCGCCATGGTCGAGGAGTGCATCCGGTCGGGCGCAGAGTCGTACCTCGTCAAGCCGATCCGGCTCGAGGACGTGGCGCGGCTGTGGCAGGTTGTGATGCGGCACCACTTCGCGGCGCTCTCGCGCCGGCAGGCGCGGCAGCAGGCGGAGATGGAGCGGCTGCGCGCCGAGACGCTCGCTGAGCGCGAGAGGGTGCGGCGGGAGAGGCTCGAGCTGGAGCAAAAGGCGCCAGATAGTCGAGATATGGTCGAGATGTAGTCGAGATGTAGTCGAGATGGGTCGGGGGAGGCTCGAGCTGGAGCAAACGCCGCCCGGGCCGGGCAGAGACTTGTGGGCTCGGATCGGATCGGCCAGTGCACGAGCGGCGCCCGAATAGGTGCTGCTCGCCGGGCAGCGCGAGCGGATGCAGCAGCAGATGATGCGGATGCTGCCCTCGCAGATGCGGCAGTACTGGCAGCTCGCGCAGACATGCAACGACCTCATCCTCCACGCCTCGCGCCAGGGCGTGTTTCTCTACATGTCGCATAAGTGCAAGCGGCTGTTCGGCTACGCGCCGACCGAGCTCTCCTCCTCGCGCGACAATCGGCGCCGGGTTCACCGAGATGAGCCGAGATGAGCTGAGAGAGGGGAGAGCCCTCCTCCTTTTCGGGCCACCCGCCCCGCCGGGGTGGGAAAGGAGGCCCTCGCACCACCTCGCCAAGAGAAGCCGAAAGACCCCGATGAAGCCGAGATGACCCGAGAGAGGGTAGGTTGGTGTGAGCAGGCCCCGTCCACCCGGACGACCTGGCCGAACTGCGTGCCCTGGTGGCCCCCGCAAAGGCGAGGGAGGAGGAGGCAGCGGGCGGCAGCGGGGAGGCCCCCGAGGTCACCCGGCGGTCGGGCGGTGTCGGTAGGCGAGGGAGGAGACCCCCCTCGTGGCCGAGGGCGAAAAGCTCCCCCTGCGGGTGCGCCCCAAGGACGGCGCGTTCGTGCCGCTCCGATTCCCCATGTGGGCCCCCCCCCCCCCCCCACCACCACCACCACCACCACCACGAGCTGTGAAGAGGGCGCTCTTCACACTTCTCGCCCCTCGCGGGTGTGTGAACAGGTACCCCGTCGCCGAGCCGGGCGAAGTCCGATCCGTCATCGGCGCGTCCGCCGTCGCCGCACTCTGCCTGGGCCGCATCTGCGACCCTCGAGTCGGAGCCCTCCTCAGGCGCGCTGCCGCGTCTGCACTCCCTGGCGGGCAAGAGCCGCCCGCGCGCGCCGCTCACCGACGAGTCCCAGTCGGAGGACGGAGAGGCGCGATTCCCCGAGATTACCCGAGATTACCCGAGATTACCCGAGATTACCCGAGATTACCCGACGAGTCCCAGCTGGAGGACGGAGGCGCGCGACCAGCGGAGAGGAGCAGAGGGGAGCAGAGGGGAGGAGAGAGGAGTGGACGGTCGGAGGACGGCGAGGCGAGAGCCTCCTCCCCCTTTTCACCGCCCCCCCGCGCGGTCGTTCTGCGTGAGGGCACCCGACGGCGGCGGCGCGTGTGAGGCAAATCCGTCCTCACTGCGCGCGGCCGCGAGCAGGCGCCCGTCTCCCTCTCCTCGTCCCAGTCCGAGGCGTCCCTCTCCTCGAGCCACCCCGCCGAGTCGCCCTCGCCGCCGTCGCTTCCGGCGAGGAGCGAGTGGGCGGCCTCGCCCGCGCAGGGCGGGCCGCAGGCGGGGCCGGGGCAGGAGCAGAGGTGGCCGAGCCTCTCCCCGCGGCGTGCCGTGGGTGAGTGGAGAGCGCCCCGGCTTGCGGAGCGAGTCGGCTGAGAGTAGGTCGGCGTCGCTCTCGCGGCTCCTCGCTGCAGCCTTCTCCACCATCTCGGAGGAGCTCGGCGAGGAGGGGGCGGCGGCGGGCGGCGAGGGCGCCAACGGCGGGGAGGGCGTCAGCGGCGGGGAGGGGGCGGGCGGGGACGCGGGCGAAGGCGGCGGCAGCACGGCGGACGGCGGCGGCGAGGGCGGCGCGGAGGCGTTCGGCAAGGCGAAGCCGCCCTTCAGCCCGTCGCTGCCGAGGGGAGACGCGGCGCCGCGGCGAGCAGAGGAGGCGCCGCCCCAGGCTGGGCGCGTCCGTGACAGTGCGCCGCGTGTGGTACGCTTGTAGGAGCGGCTTCAGCACGAGTGGGACGCGCTGCTGCACAAGTTCGAGGCGCGTTCTCCTAGATGTCTCCCGAGACATTTGCCCAGAGTCGACGGGCGCCGCACCCCTGCACCCCTGCACCCCTGCACCCCCCCCCCACCCCACCCCAACCGGGGTTGGGAGCGCGTGCAGCGGCGTCTCTCCACACGCCTCGCCGTGGCAGGCGCCGGCGGCGCAGTTCCTCGACTTTGCGACGGTGGTGGACAGCGGTTCCGAGCCGTGGGCCGAGGGAGGGGACTTCCCTGCAGACCCAACCGAGGCCCCCAGAGGGAGAGAGGGAGAGGGACCCGGCCCCCCAACCCACCCGGCGGAAGGGCCCCCCCCCCCCCCCCCCACCCCCCCGCCCCCCCCCCCGCTGCTCTCCGGGAGAGCACCCCCCCCCCCCTCCCCCCCCCCCTTCCCGGAGCAGGCGGCGCGGATGGTAGCCGCGCGCGCGTTTGAGTCTGCCGAGGGGGCCGCCGCCGCCATCGCCGCTGCCGCCTCCGCCGCCGCGGACGGCGGGGAGGGCGCTCGCGCCGCCGGCCGCGGCGGCGAAGGCGGCAGAGGCGAGGGCGGCGAGGGCGGCGAGGGCGGCGGTTTGGGGGCCGGCGCCGGCGGCGTCGCCGAGGGGGGGAGTGAGAGTGAGAGGCGGCTGGCGGCGCTGCGACAGGAGCTCGTGCTCAGCACCGAGGCGTCGCATTTCACGCCGCTCGGCGCCTCCCGTCTGCCGCCGCGCCGGCCGAGCCGAGATCCGCCAAGGTCAGCCGAGGCCCCCGAGATGTAGGCGCCGCCGTGTACCGCGTGCCAGCCGACCCGAGCGGCGTGCTCGCCGCGCTGCGGCTGCCGAGCACGCGCGTGGGCGAGGGTTCGCAGTGCGGCTGGCCGCCGCTGCACTTGGCGCTGCTGCGTGGCGAGTCGCACTTGCCGGCGCTGCAGCTGCTGCCCGCCGTTTATGGGGAGACGCTGCTAACACGGCGCCGCTCTGTTAGCAGGTGGTGCAGCTGCTGCTCGCTTCGCGCTGCGACGTCGTTAGCGGCCCTCCGCGCGTGCGGCACGTGACGCCGCTGCTGCTCTGCGCCGCCGCGCAGGCTCAGCCCGCCGCCCCCCCCCCCCCTCCGCCCACCCCACACCGACGCATCGCTTGCCCCGCCGCCCCTCCCCCTCCCACACTCCCCGCTCCTACGACGCGCCACGGCCTCTCGCCCTCGCCCTGTTGACGCGCTGCTGCCACGCAACCGCAGGCCGAGACGGCCGCCTCAATGCTGCTCGGCTGCATGCAGCCGCCGCAGCTGGTGGCCGCATCGTGCGCCCGCTCGCAGGAGCGGGATGCTGCCTGCTCTCCTCGCCGCACCTCGGCCGCACCTCGGCCGCACCTCGGCCGCACCTCGGCCACTTCGGCCGCACCTCGGCCGCACCTCGGCCGCACCTCGGCCGCACCTCGGCCGCACCTCGGCCGCACCTCGGCCGCACCTCGGCCGCACCTCGGCCGCACCTCGGCCGCACCTCGGCCGCACCTCGGCCATGCCTCGGCCGCAGGAAGGGCTGCCCGTCCTCTCCGTCGTGGCGCAGTGGTCGTCCGACGCGGCCGCCGGCCGCATCTGCCGCAAGCTGCTCGACTGCCGCGCCGATCCGTGCGCGCGTGCGCGTGACGGCTCGATGCCGCACGCCGCGGCCGCCGTTGCCCGCAACAGCGCGACGGCGGCCCTGCTGATGGCGGCGGCGCAGCAGCGCGCCAAGGAGGCGCTGGTGGCGTCGCCTTGGTCACAGCGGCTCGACAGTGATGCGGCGGTCTTCAGCGAGCCGCAGCCGTACCGCGGGCGCGCCACGCGCCGCGGGGGCGGCGGCAAGAACCGCGCCGCCAAGGAGGCGGCAGCGGCGGCGGCGGCCGAGGAGGCGGCGGCAGTGGCGGCGGTGGGGAGAGGCGAGTGCACGACCGGGTCGACGGCGACAGTGGCGACGTCGCCGCCGCTCTCGACCTCCACCTCGTCGGTCGGGTTCGGCTCGGCCTCTTCACTGCCCGCTAAGAGCGACGACGCCGTGCCGCCGCCAGCGGCGCTGGCAGGGCTGGAGCAGGTGGCCGGTCTCACGGCGCTGGTGGACCGGCTGCCCGAGGCGGCGCAGCAAAAGGTCCGCACACGGGGAAGGGGTGGGGTGGGAGAGGGCGCTAGCGTGAAAAGCGATTGCCTGAGAGCGCGAGTCGGCCCCGCCCTACAGGCGCTGGCGTGGTGCTCGGAGAACGAGGTGCATGAGGTGGGCCTCATCGCCGCCGCCGGTATCGCGGACGCTTTCGTCGCCGCGCTGGGCATCAAGCCCACAGGCGTGCCCGCGCTGCTCTTGCGGCAGCGGCTGAAGAGAGACTAGGAACGATCTGCGGCCGATGAGGCTGGCGGCCAACCAGGGACAGGAGGTCTCGCAGTTGAGGCGCGCCGGCGTTGGGCGGCGCGCCGCCGGACGGAGAGCCGCCCCGGCTCAGTCTGCCGAGTGCCGTGTTCCGCGATATAGGTCGTATTGTGAAGTGAGTCACAAAAAAGACACGGCAACGTGTAGACGAACTTCGCGACATGAAGTTGGAGGGCACCAAGTTTACTTGAGAGTTTTTATGTGTTGCACATCTTGTGCATGGACTGTGACGGCGGAGTTGACGCCTCCGACGGTCGTAGCGGCGTGGCTGAGGGCGGCGGTGGAGGCGCCCGATAGCGCGGCGAGGATGGTCTCATGGGTCTAGCAAACCATAGACGACACCAAGAGAACGCGAGGTAAAACCCGACGGCTATGGATGGTAAAAGGCGGCGGTAAAACCCATCCATACGGGTTTCGGTGGGTTGGATGGGAGGTAGAATGTCTACCTACCGCACCCCCCCCAATGTCGCTGGGCGGGATCGGCCCGCAGAGGCGGCATTGATCAGTTCCCCCAATGCACCACGCGAGCTCGCGCGTTGGAGGCGTGGTCGACGCTGCGCTTGAGCTTCTCCTTGGGGACCCATTTCGTCAAGAAATCGGCGGGCATGAGATCGTCGGTGATCTTGACGACGCGGCACTCGCCGTCGGCCATGCGGCGCTGCAGCGTGTGGTAGCGGCGCAGGAAGTGGCGCGAGCGCGAGGCGGATTTGGCGTTGTTGGCGACGAGGACGTTTGCCTTGTTGTCCGAGAGGATGACGGTCGGTCCGGTCGGCGGGGCGCCGAGGGCGACGAGGACCTCGCGGGCGTATGCGACGAGCTCGCCCGCTTTGGCGCTGGCGATGGCCTCGCTCTCGTGTGAGGAGTCGACGACGAGGCCGATCTTCTTGACGCTGTGCATGACGGCAGCGCCGAAGCAGGTGAGCAGCATGCCATAGAGGTCGAGGTCGCCGTTCCAGGTGGCGTCGGCGGCGGCGACGAGCTCGGTGGGCGCGTGCGAGTCGAGCCCGGCGATGTGCGCGCTCATGCGGCCCTGCAACTCGGCCTCCGCGTCTAGCCCGCCGTACGTGATGCCGTCGTTCTTGCGGTCGTAGGCGGTGCAGAGCGCGGCGCGCGCTACCTCGTAGGCCTCGGGCGGCGGCGCCGACATGACGCACGAGAGGCGGTGGAGGACGAGGGAGAGTCGCGGCTGCACGCGCTCGACGAATTTGAGGTGGCCGATGATGCTCTGTGTGCGCACTTGCTGGGGCGACAGCTTGCCGTCGCGGTCGGCGAGCTTGAGCGAGTCGGCGGCGTCGGCGAGGCGCTTGCCGCTGAGGACGGTCGGACGCTCGCCGCGGAGGAGCTCGGGCATGTGCTCGCGTGCCGCCTCGATGATCTTCTGCGGCATGGACAGCGTGAGGGTGCGCCGCTCGCGGTCGCGCTCGAGCTTGAAGCCGGCGAAGGAGGTGGGCGAGTAGTCGACCTTGACCTCGAGCCCGGGCGCCTCCTCCCCGCACCCTGGAATGCTTGGCGTAAGCGGCCAAAGGAACTGCTGGCAAAGCATGAATCAGTGAAAGCTGGTGTCCCAACACCCATGTCTCACTTCCCAGCAGATTGGGTAGATCCGAGCACGGGCCTGCCGCATCAGGCTGGGACGAAGATCCTCGAAGCGCACAGCCACAGCAAGGCACTTAGCAACTTACTGCGCCACCCGAAACTCTTCCGAATGGTGGAGTTGGTACTCGATGACGTGGGCGTCGCCACTCAGAGCCTTCTCTTCTCACACGGCAGCAAGCAAGCCCTTCATCGAGACCCGTGGTTTGTGCCAACCAACCCTGCATCAACGATGCTCGCATCTTGGGTCGCAATGGAGGACATTAGTCCGAATAGCGGCCCGCTTGCTTTCATCCCAGGCTCCCACCGCCTCCCATGGAAATTGCTTGATGGGACTGGAGACATCTTGTTCGCGGATCCGTACTTGTTGGAGAGGCGCACGGCGTCCACGGGCTTAGATCCGGACTCGACCAAGCTCGCCGTCGAGGTCGACTCTGTCGGAGCGATGGTGCTCCAGCCATCGTCGCCCTGCGCAAACCAACCGATTTGAGCGGTCAGTGCGCAGAGGGCTCCACAGATTGCACCCGGGTGCAGTGTGCAAAGGAGAAGGCCGATACTTACTTCCGGGATGGGATCCTTGATGGACGAAGGAGGCAGGCCATGCCATGCATGCCATTGCATCGTCCAGCGAGCCGCGCCTGCGGCGAGCCACGCCTCCGTGGCCATGCCTGCGAGGGGCCAGCACGAGGGATGTCAGCACGAGAGGTGGGCCCTACTGACGCAGCGAATCGCAGGGAGAGGGCATGCAGGCAAGCCGGTGGCATCGCTGCTCACCCGCCAAAGGCCGGCCAGCGTGTTTACTTGAGTCCGCGTTTGACTGGGCACGTTTGCTGCACGGAACCGCCGCCGGCGGGGGGCGAGGGCGCGGGCGAAGGAGGAGGAGCCAGAGCCCGGGGAGGAGCGGCCGGAGGAGTACGCCGGCCTCTTTGACGACCCGTAAGGGGCCGTCGCCTGCTGTGCCATTTGTAGTGCCAGTCCGAGCCAGTCTGTGTGAGAGGGGCTTGGCGTAAAATTCTTCTTTGTTGTATTCTTTGCAGCCATGACGACAGGGCTCACCGCAGGGCTCACCTCGCTCGACCTGTTCAACGAGCTACAGTCCCGCAAGAACTGGCCGCACGGCGGCCCTCCGCTCGTCCTGGATCTGCGTTCCGTCGAGAGCTTCTCCGAGCGCCGCATCCGCGGCTCGCACCACGCCGTCGTTGGCGAGGATGGCGTGCTCACCACTCCCGAGCGCGCGGCGTGGGCGGGGCGTACGGTGGTGCTGGTCGCGGATGACACGGAGCAGGCCTCCGCCGCGGCGGCCTCCCTCCGCGGCGCCGGCGCCAAGCGGCCCCTCTTTCTCGCAGAGCCGTTTGCCGCGTTTGCGGCGGCTCGCCCGTTCCTGACCGCGGCGGGCAGCTCGTCCAAGGCGGGCAAGCGGCCGCCCGCGTACCCGTCGTGCATTTTGCCCGGCCTCCTCTACCTGGGCGACATCGAGGACGCCGTCGCGCTCCCGCGGCTCAAGGAGCATCTCGGCGTCACCCACGCGATCACCGCGCTGGCAGACCCTCCCGCGTCGCTCAAGGCAGCCGTGCGGGAGGCGGGAGTGAGGCACCTCTGGTGCGCGGTGCGCGACGTCGCCGCGGCCGACATCAAGGAGCACTTTGACAAGGCGCGCGCCCCCTCCTCCCACCGCCCTCGCCGGGCCCTCCTCTGCCCGCTTCTGGCCGCTGCTCCGTCTCGCCCCCACCCGTCTCTCCTTGAGCCTCATCCCCCGCTCAGGCTCGCGACTTCATCGCCGACGCGGAGGCGCGCGGAGGCGCCGTCTTCGTCCACTGCTCTCGCGGCGTCTCCCGCTCCGCCTCGCTCGTCCTCGCCTTCCTGATGCGCGAGCGCAAGACGCCTCTCTCCGAGGCCGCCGCCCAGCGCCGCCGCCGCCCTTCCCCTCGCCCTTCGCCCTCGACGCCGCTCGCCCTCGCCTCCCGCCCGCGACGCGCGCCGCCGACCCGCGCGCAGGCGCTCGCCCTCGCCACCGGTCGCCGCCCGATCGTCAACCCGAACGAGGGCTTCCTCCGCTGCCTCGCCGAGTACGAGCGCGAGCTGACGGGCGAGCGCTCTGGCGTGTACATCCCACAGCAGGCGGGCGGGGTCGCGGCGGCGGGGGAGGAGGGGCGCCCGTCTCGGAGCCCTCTGCGCGCCGTCCTGTAGGCGCCGGCGGGCGGCGGCGGCGCGCCGGATTTGCCTCCATATTGGGCTGCGGTCGGGCCGCCGGTCGCATCGCGCGCGACTCTCTCTGTGCGCAAAGGCGGCGGCGGCGGGGCGGGCGGCGAGCTGCGTGTGTGCGGCGTCGCCGCCTCACCCGCCCAGCTGTCGAGTCAGGCGGCGAGGAGCTCGACAGCTTGCCCATCGGCGAGCACGCTGTCTACACGTTTGGCCGCTCGCTCACGTGCGAACCCGTCGCAGAGAGGGGACGAGGAGAGCAGCGCCGCGACTTGTGACCGGTCGGCGGCGCCGCCCCGCTGCAGTTGCGACGTGCAGCTCGAGCACGCGTCGGCGTCGCGCGTGCACGCCGCGCTCGTCCACGCGCAGGAGACGGCGGGGCTTGCAGCCCCGCCGGTGTGAAGACCGCCCCGATGACGATTTGGTGCGCGTGAGCAGGACGGCGGCCTCTACCTGCTCGACATGAACTCGTCCCACGGCTCGTTTGTCGACGGCGCGAAGCTCAAACCGTGCGAGCGGTGCGGCCCGCTGCGCGACGGCTCCGAGATCAGCCTCGGCGCTTCCTCGCGCCGCTACGTCGTGCGAGGCGTCGCCGCCGCCGCCGCCGCCGCTGCCGCCGCCGCCGCGTCGGGCTCCGCCGCCGCCGCCCGCCCACCCGGCGTCGACTCGAAGGTGGCGCAGCTGATGGCGATCGCAGGCCCGGCCGGCGGCGGCGGCAAGAGGCGGTCGCTGGACGGGGAGGCGGCCGAGGCGGCGGAGGAGCTCGAGCGCAACCGCGAGAAAAAGCTGAAGAAGAAGCGGAAGCGGTGGGTGGACGGGCCAAAGCAGAAGAGCAAGATGTCGGAGAACGAGCGCGTCGCGCAGATGGCGGGCTCGGGCTCGGGCTGCTTCGGGCCGGGCTTCGACTAACGGGCGGCGCGCCGCCGCCCGCCGGCGCGCCGCTGCTCGCCGGGCGCGTGCGGCGAGGCGGGTCCCGCGGGGCCGGGCGGGCGCCCCCGGGGGGCGGGGGGAGCATAAACAAATAAATAAATACGGAGACCTCTCTACTGTGAGGAGGGGTGCAGGGGGACGACCCTAAGCTAAAAGTATGTACCACCTTCGTACGTAAGTAAGTAGTAAGTACGCGGTGCGTGCGGCAAATCGGAGATAGCCGCGCAGCGGCTATGTAGGTTATCCAACAACGTGAGGAGATAGGAGATATACCTACACAACGTGAGGAGAGGGGAACAGCAAGCATAACAAAACGTGCGATCCATCCAAATCGCCGAAACGCCGAAAGCACGCGTCGCCGTCGGCTCGCAGCTTTGGGCCGCTTGCTCAACCCCATCGTCCGAGTCGTGCGCAATCTCGCGTGATGACATCTCGCCCTGATCCCACGCCAGTGGGGCAGGTGCATCATATCGTCGGCGATGGGGCCTTTCGAGCCGACGTTCCGCCGCACCCAGACGTTCCGTCACAATGCCGCCGCATGCCGCCGCAATGTCGATTGCAATGCAGGCAGCGCAGGAACCGTACTGGTGCGGCAAGGAAGAGGCCGGCCCACATGGGCAGACCTCCACTGGGGCCACGTGCAAGACAGTATGCAACGTGACGCCCAGAGAGACAGCTCCCCAACCCGCCGCCGCCAAGGCATTGGGCCTGAGGTGGAGCTGTCCGAGGACGGATGACCGAGTCCTCCAGAGGCAAGCCAGAGGCATGCCAATAGCAAGCCAAAGGTAAGCTGCTGGCGTCCACAGTTGGCGACCTCAGTGTCGACCACAAGGGGCGAGATCACGACGTGGCGTCCCGACACAAGGGTGCCGACCGGGCGAGAACGCCAGGCGAGCCCCACAGTGGCGTCCATGGCGTGAGGCCAAGGCCGCGCCATGGCGTCCACACAGTCGGGCGTCCACAATGTGTGACGACCCCATCGTGGCGAACACAAAGAGGCGACCGCTGTGGCGACCAGCGGTACGCCAAAGGGTGCTAGAGGCGTGTCTGGGTAAGCCGAGGCTTGACAGCCACCTTCGAGGCCTCGTGGCCACCTGTGAGGCTTGTGAGCCATCTCGAGCGAGCCTACATGGGTGGTGGGCGCGAGGAGGCAATGGACCTCTGACGCATCACAGAGCTCGAGATGACAAGCGTGGCGGAGCTGAGCACAGTCTGGTCGTGGTCGAGACCGAGGTGCCGAACTGAGAGGCACTACTGGAGGCTTCCTCCGGCCACCGCTCGACTACCCACGCACATGGCCGGTCCTGTGGCTTGCCTGGACTCGCTCAGAAGCCTCAATTCGCGCACACCTTTGCTCTCTGGCTCCCGCGAGTGCGTTCAGGCCACTCAAGCAGGCGACGCCAAGCACCCGCAATGCATCTCGCCGGGGCGCCACCTATCGACCCGACTGATTGGCAGCATCAAAGCCGACCCCATGACGGTCCTTCAGCCCCACGAGGTAGGCAGTTGCGCCCTGATCTCGGTCCAAGACGGCCAACGCCGTGTCCGGCACCTGCTGACTGCTTCACGGGGATGCCCCCCCCGGACACATGCTGCAGCCCCGAGTGGATGTATTGGTCGTTTGTGGGTCCCCCAAGACTACTCTAGTAGGGGCCGGGCGCTTGAGCGTCGGCGGTACACCTGTGCAGATGTTGCACGGGTGAAATGGCTCCTCGTACAGGGTAGGAGGCAGGTGGTGGGTTTGAGTGTCGTGAGTGCTTGCAGCCGCGAGTGCAGCACCGTTTGTGACTCCCATGGATGCAGTTGGGTGGGGCACGGTGCTGGGGGGCGGTCCGGTGCGCCACAACAGCCTCCCTGGCTGACCCCCATCCAGTTCGGCACCTCCATCCTGACCGTGGAACCCCAACTTCAACCGGTCATATCTCGGGCGGACTGGCACCTCAGGAGCTCATCCTGGGCGGTTTTGGGGAGTCTTGGGGGTGTACTTGAAGGTGGTAAAAAGAGTTTTGCACGAGATCTTAACCGGGGGGCAGTCTGAGCACCGTGAAAACAGCGGCCCACAGCTAATAGCCGCAGCCACTCCCAGCTACTCGGTGTGAACAGAGTTCGTACCGAGCAGCTGGGAGCGTCTGCAGCTACAGTCGCTTCAACTTCACCGCCGTGGCGAGCCTGGCGAGGTCATGCTCCTCGCAAACTCTCGGCGGCCCCCCCTGGAGCACCCACCTGGCACTCATTGGCCGGCGCCCACAGCTGCGATGCGGTCGTGCGCGCGGATGCGAGCGACGTCGAGTTTGAGCGCGACGCAGAAGCGCTCAAGGGGGAGAGTGTACCTCGAGAGTGGCGAGTGCGGGTGTCGGAGAGTTGCCGTAGTGTTCCTTCATCATAACACTATCTTAAAAAAGCACTGGCGCGCGTCCGAGGACACACCTCTTCCTCTCTCCCCCTCTGCGCGTCAGCTCTGCGCAGCAGAGCCCCAGACTCTGGCCTGGTATGTTCGTCCACTCTGCGCGCCGCGCCGCGCGCTGGCGGTGCAGCCGCGCCGAAGGCGCAGAGTCGCGCGTTTTGCGCGCGCGCGCGAGCTCGCATCGGTCGATCAAAGGCATCGGATTGGCTCGCGTCGACGTCCGGCGCGCGTCTTCCGAGAGAGGAGCCGGAGCGAGGGACCTCCTTAGTAAGCCGGCATGCAGGCGCATGCGCGGCCGTTCAGAAACTTTCCCAGCCGTTGGAATGGCTGCGCTCCTGCCCCTCACCGGGCCGCGAACGGGTAGTAGACGTTGGCGCCGAAGAGGGAGGAGTCGCCGAAGGACGGGTAGTCGTCGGTCATGCGGGGGGAGGAGGAGTCGGCGAGCAGCAGGGAGGAGAAATGCATGAGAGGGTGGGGAGGGAGGCGTGAGGCGCAAGGTGAGGGGGCGCGGGGCGCGGGGCGTGCGTGGGACGCGCGGCGTGAGGCGCAGGGCGTTGGGCGGGAGGGCGCGGGGCGCTCGAGGTTGGGGCAGGGTGTGTTTTGTGTGTCTGTATGTGTGTCTGTATGTGTCTGTGTGTGTGTGTGTGTTTGTTTGTTTGTGCGAGGGCTAGGCGGGGCAGGGCAGCGGCAGGGCGGCGGCGAGCGGCGAGCGGCGTCGGCGAGATCGGCGATGAAGAGAGGCGATGGTGACGTACACGGCGGCAGTGTTCACGGCAGCAGCGCCGGTGGCGGCCCCGCGCAGCGGTGGCGGCGCCCTGAGTGAGGCAGACTGCCCTGCACAGCCTGCTGGGCACGCTCCCGACGAGCGGCGCGCCATGCGGGCCCGCCGCGGGCGACGCGGGCGGCGAGCCGACACGCGTGTCGCAGGCGTAGACAGCACTGGCGAAGCGAGGCGGCTGGCGCCGGCCCTGGAGGCGGCTGCAGTAAGAGCAGCGAGGCAGAAGTCACTGTCCAAGGCGTACTGAGCAGGCTGCCATCGAGCAGCGCGCCATGCGGGCCTGCCGTCGGCGACGAGATTGGAGAGCCGACAGGCATCGAAGAGGTAGGTACTGAGGAGGGCCATCGCGCCCGAGGCGGTCCGCGCCGGCCCTGCAGGCCGTCTCAGAGAGCCTGGCGAGGCTGTACAGAATGCCAAGAGCATACTGGGCAGGCTGCCGTCGAGCGACGAGCCATGCTGGCTCGTCGCAGGCGATGAGGTCGAGGAGCCGATCGGAGCGTCGCAGAGGCTGCCGACCACTGCCGTTCGCCCTCGGGCCCAGGGGTGGAAGGCAAGCTTCCTGGCGTTTCTGGCGAGCGTCCAGACGTCGCAGAGCATCCAGCAGGCGCGCAGCGACCCAAATTTTTGCTCACCGCACGGCCGTGCGAGCCGTCGGTCGGTGGTGATGGTCGGCGTCGGCGCGCGCCGCCCAACGCGGCGGCGGTGGACGTCATGTGGCACGTTTTGGGACCAGACATTGTCCGAATTGCGGCGGGTGAGTTTTTTCGCCTCCTTTTTTACAGCGGGGAGGAGTGGGATTTGGTGAACGCGCGGCAGTGAAGTGAGTAGCGCCGCCCACACGAGAGGGACACGCGGAGAGATACTATGCCAGATACGTGTAGAGGGAGCGGACCGTGAGTTGAGGAAATCGGAGGACGCGACCCACTTCGCCACAGACGGTCCCGCGCCTCGCCGCTAAGACGGGTATACGACCGCGGCTCGTGTGCGTGTACCCGTCTTTGTCCGGAGTGAAAAGTCCAACGCGCTCGTCGGTGACGGCGTCCTCCAACCTGCGCCGCGCTCGGCGAACCTCGACAGCGCTTTCGGTGGCATGCAGCTCTTTGCGACAGAAGCCTGGAGAGCAGCTCCTCTGCTGCTCACACGCTCTGCACAGTTGGCACAGCCTACTGTGCGGCTACCACAGCTGTCACAGCGATGGGCTCGCCCTCACTGGCCCTCAGTCACTTGTGCTGCGGCTTGTGTGAGCGACACTGCTCGGCGACTGCCGGCACACTGTGAGACCATGGGTGTGAGGTTAAACCACGCTACCAGCGCTTGGTCACATCATCCCCGAGGTCAGATCCTTCTACTCTGTTGATGACAAGACTTGTCTACTGGCTAAAGCCGAGCAGGAGGGCCCAGCGCACAACCCCTGGTCAACTCAGGGTCCACACCCCGTACAAGGCCATATAGACAGAGAAACCCCGAATATTGGAGTGCGTGTAGCGCCGGATCGGCCCTCGAGGCAGCGGACGTATTTTCCTTTTTCGCGCCGCGTCCTCGCTTATCGACTACGCTGCCGCCCTCGCCTGCACCGCCTCGGAGCGGGAGCGGAACGACTGGCCGGCCGGGCACACGTACTTCCACTCGCCATTCTTCCGCGCGTTCAGGTACGCCTCGCGGATGCGCCAGCCGGAGGCGTACGCGCCCCCGCCGAGCCGGTGGTCGACGCCGGCCGCGTCATGCTCCAGCAGCCCCGCCGCGCCGTCGGCCGCCCCGCCCTCCACCTGGACGAGGCGGGCGCCCTTGCCCCGGCCGCCGGCCGCGCCGCCTCCCTCGCGCAGCCGCTTGCGCGGCCCGCCGCGCCCCGCCTCGAAGCCGTGCTTTTCGCGGATCGCCTCGTCCCAGCGGTAGTTGAAGAAGATCTCCTCGCCGCGGCCGATCCGCTCCTTGGCGTAGAGGCCGATGTGCTGGTCGCCGCGCACGGTCATGATCTTCGTGTCGCAGTTCGCCTTGTCCGAGTGGTTCGCGAACCGCGACATGTTCCCCTTCGGGCAGGCGTCCACCACCTGCGCCGCGTTGAGGTTGAAGCGGTACTTGCGAAGTGTCTCGGAAGTGTCTCGGAAGTGTCTAGGCACCTGCGCCGCGTTGAGGTTGAAGAGGTACGTGCACGCGCGCCGGTCGTACACCTGCGGAGAAGGGTCCGAGCAGGCTGAGGGGAGGGCTCCGTGGGGAGCGCGCGCCGCCGCCGCCGGCCGTGCGCCTGGCCGCGCCGGTCCGCCTCCTCGTGTGAGACGAGCTCGCCGACGTACTCGGTCACCAGCTCCTGCCGCTCGATCGAGCCGTGCGAGAAGAGGCCCCAGCCCGCAACCTGGCTCGGCCCGAGCAGCAGCGGCTTGTGCTCGCGCAGCAGCAGGCCCATGTTGCGGCACGGCACCGCCGCCTCGACGTCCGCCTTTGCCGCCGCCGCGCCGCCGTCGCACGGCATGCAGTACTCCTCGCCGCCTCCCCACTTCGGCATGCACGCCTCGCAGCCGGCGTCAGCGAACTCGCTCGCGGCGCAGTGGCAGATGTCGGGGTCGCACTCGCGTCCGGCGGCCCAACAGGGGCACTGAGAAGTGCGGCAGTCGCCCTTCTTGCAGTGGCACCCCTTCCACCGGTTCGCGCACAGCGGCCCGCACGCGCAAAAGGGCTCGCAAAAGTTCGCGCTCGCGACGCAGACGCAGTTTGGGTTGGAGGAGTCGCAAGGGCCGTCGCAGTCGCACGCGACGGTCGGGTGGGTCTCGAACTCGCCCTTCGCGACCTGGCTCCGCTGCTTGTGCCGCAGCTCCAGGCTGATGAGCCCCGTCCGCCGGCCCGCCTCGTACGGCCGCAGCACCTCCGCCGGCCCCTGCCCGCCGCCCGCCGGTGGCTGCCCCCACCGGCTCAGCTGGCAAGTGCAGGACGCGACGAGCGGCGCGCTGGCCGGCTCGGCCTCCTCGGCCGGCCCCGCCTCCGCGTACCTCCACCGGGGCACCGGCTGGCCCACCCCGTGCAGCGAGCAGTCGTACGTGAAGCAGCGTCGGCAGAAGAGCGCGAGCAGGCTGCCGTCGGTCGCGCCGCCGCTCCCCGCTGCGCCGCCGCCCGCTTCCCCGCCGCCCGCCGCCGGCTTGGCCGCCGCCACCACCGCCGGCTTGGCCGCCGCCGCTGCCGCCGCCGCCTTGGTCGCCGGGGCGCCGCCGCGGCTCGCCCGCGCGTCGCCCGCTCGCGGCGGCGGCGGCGGCGAGGGCGAGTGCTGCGGGGAGGGCGGCGCGGCGCTGCCACTCGCCTCGCTCTGCAGACTGGCTGCGTCGGAGGCGCCCTCGTCGGCGTCGAAGCCCTCCTCGCCGACGAGCGGCATGTACTGCAGCGGCCGGTCCGCCACCGGGTGGTTCCCGTGCAGGAATATCCACGTGCCCGACGGAGGCAGCGGCTCGACGCGCCGCATCACCACCGCCCCAGGCCACTCCAGAGGCGGAGGGGCCTCGAGCAGGTCCGCCCCGTCCACCTCTCCCGCCTCCGACCCCCGCTCCGCGCCCGCAGCCGCCTCCCCGCCGCCCGCCGCCGCCTCCCCGCTCTCGCCCTCCCTCGCCGCCGCCTCCCCGCTCTCGCCCTCCCTCGCCGCCGCCTTTGCGGCGCGCCGAAACTCGGCAAGCGCGGCCTTGGCCGCCTCGCCGACAAAGTTCTTGGCGGGCTCCCATGTCTGGTCGTCGTAGCCGACCCAGGTGGTAAGGTACTCGGGCCGGCCCTTGGTGGTCCGCACCTCCACCACCCGCTCCACCACGTACACCCCCGCGTCCTGCGGCGGCGGACCCACCTCGCACGGCCGTAGCCGGCCGGCGCCGACGGATATCTGCTCGTTGAGCTTTGCGGAGAAGCCCTTGAACTTGACCACAACGGCCGCCGCGCCGCCGCCGCCCGCGTCGGCCTCCTCGGCCGCCTCCACTCGCTTCACGACCGCGCCCTCGGCCCAGAAGCCTCGCCGGTCGCACGCCCACAGCTTGTCGCCGACTCCGAGCGCCATGCCGCACTCGTCGGCGGGCGCCCAGCGGGCGGAGGGCTCCGTTTGCGCGCAGCCCTGCGCGGCGCAGCAGGCGGGGCAAAGCCAGTCGCCCTCGGGCACCATCGCGAGCGGCTTCTCCAAACACATCATGTGGAACGCCGCGCTGCAGCCCTCACCGTCGCAGAGCAGGATCTCGTTGCCCTCCTCGTCGTCGTCGCCGCCGCACGCCTGGCACACCTCGGACGGAGCGCCGCTCTCGTCTTGCCCCGGCGCCTCCAGCGCCTCGGCCGGCCGCGGCGCGTGCCGAGGCAGCTGTAGGCGTGAGCAGAGCATCATGGTGTTGCCTCAAAAAAAGAATTTAGAAGGAGGCAACAAGAAAAGGCGGTCGCACGACACGATTCACGCGACAAGCGAGGCGCGGGCGACGGCTTCCTCAGAGCCGTCGCCCGCACCACAGGAGCAGTCACACCACCACTCCCACTCCGCTCTCCGGCGCCCACCCGCTCCCCACCCCGACATCCCCACCCCAAACTCAAAGTCCACCACAGCCTCCAGCCTCCACCTCCACCCTCGAGCCGCCACCGCTGCCGCCCTCGACACACACACACACACACACACACACACACACACACACACACACACACACACACACCCTCACGGTTGATGAGTCCTGTGCACTTGGAGCACTTGGAGTGCAGTCATTAACCGCACATCCAGGGCCGGGGAGCTAAGAAGCGCACCCAGCGGGCCGGATGATTGGCATCGGGTTGCGGGCAAGAGAGCCCTACCTAGCCCTGGGGGTGCGTGCGTGCGCGTTCGCAGGGCAAGGGCCGTAAAGTAAACACGGGGCTCCGAGGGTTAGCCCCGCGTACCGGGTTTCCCCTTAACTGCAGGAAGGACGCCCCCTCTACTCGGAGCTAATGAACACCACACTGCACGCCCCACACCACCGCTCTAAACTCACTTGCGCAGGTTGTGTACGTTCTCTAGAGACGACGTAGTCGGGGACGTCCGCAATCACAATGGGGACGGACACGACATGAAGAAGTGTGAAAGCACAGAGGCAAACAACACGGGGCGGCTCCCGATGAAGGATGAGGAGGAGGTGCGCGCACTCTGGCGCGAGTACGTGGCGCGCGCGTACGAGGCCGACGTCTTTTCCGACGGCGACGCCACGCGCAAACCGAAATATCGCCGCAAGCGGCCGGCGGCCGGCGCGGCGGCTGCTGCGAGCGGGAGTGGCGGCGGCAGCGGCGCGAGCGGCGCCGGCAGCGGCGGCGCGGGCGGCGAGGACCCGCCGCCGCCGCTGCCCGGCCGCCGCGTCCGCGTATGGTGGCCGGCTGAGAAGCGCTGGTTCCGCGGGCTCGTGCTCAGCAGCAGCGCCGCCGAGGGCCACACCATCAAGTACGAGGACGGAGAGGTGCCGCCGCGAGACGCGCCCCGCCGCCCCGCCGCGCCCCGCCGGCCTCGTCTCACGCCGACCCGCCCCCGCCCTCCGCCCTCCGCTTTCCGCGCAGGTGCTACGCCACCTGATGGAGAGGGAGGGCTGGCGGTGGGACTACGTCGAGACGTCGGGCCGCGTGGCGCGGGCGGCGGGCAGGTCGTCCGACGCGGCGAGCAGCAGCGGCGGCGAGGGCGGCGGCGGCGGCGGCGGTGGCTTCAGGCGCCCCGCCCCGCTGGCGGTGCAGTTCCCGTGGGAGCTCTCCGGCAGCGCCGAGCCGTCGCCTGTGGAGCCGCGGCCGCCAAAGCCGCCGAAGCCGCCAAAGGAGTGGACGCCGTCCCCATCGTGCGAGGCGTGCGCCGGCAAGCACCGGCCGCACACGTGCGGCAAGGTGAAACGGCGGTGAGGAGACGCGCGGAGAGGAGAGGGAGAGCGGCGCGGCGTCGAGTCGCGGCGACGGGCCGCCATACACAGCTTAGTGACCAATGATGCATGATCCTCGACATTGATGCATGATCCTCAACATTGAAACGTTTCAAAAGATGGTTTCCTATAGAGCTAGCTCTCTACGTGAGATAAAGTTGCCTTGTGGCGCTTGTCAGGAGCGCGCGGCCGCACACATTGCTCGGCCCCCCCCCCTGGCCTGCACACATGATCTACGGCTCTAGATCTAGAAAGTCACCCTCCCCACAGCAGCAGAGCGCTGCTGCTGGGGGGGGTCCCGATCCCCCCAGCAGCAGAAGGCATTGGACCCATGGTTGTTGCACGAGTAAAGTTTTAGGGAGTATTATGGGACAAAAGCGTCGGAGCAGGCGCACATCGCTTCCAGGGAGGGGGGCGCACTTCTGCTCACACCACATGCTAGGGGGGGGGTCCGACCCCCCCAGAGGCTTCACCACATGCTAGGGGGGGGTCCGACCCCCCCCCCAGAGGCTTCACCTTATCCATCGCGTCCGAGTCCCCGTTGTTCATGCTGATATTGATTGTCATTGAGATTGGTCCTATTTTCGACTCCTGGGTTGGCTGGCCCCGAGAGCTGCGTCTCGAGCTCCCGGTGCCGTTGCCAGACGACCCCGAGCGTCGGCGCCCAAATAAGGCCCATCGCGCCGATTGCCGGGGAGTCGATTCCAGTGAGTCTCAAAAGGCCCATCGACGAAGTTGGGGTCGTTGCCCGGTAGGAGGGTGGCGGCCGTAGCCGCCCCGGGCTTGGCTGACAAGCGTTGTCTTCCCCTAACAGGCTGTTGCCCATGGCATATAAGCTGTTGCCCATGACAGGCTGTTGCCCCTAACAGGCTGTTGCCCATGACACACAAGTCAGCCACTCAGGCGTCGGCCACTCAGGCGTCGGCCACTCAGGCGTCGGTCGAGGCCACTCAGGCGTCAGTCGAGACCACTCAGGCGTCGGTCGAGGCCACTCAGGCGTCGGTCGAGGCCACTCAGGCGTCGGTCGAGGCCACTCAGGCGTCAGTCGAGGCCACTCAGGCGTCAGTCGAGGCCACTGAAGGCGTTTAGCAGATGTACAGAAGGCCTTTAGCAGATGTGCAGAAGGCCTTTAGCAGGCTTTTTCAGCAGAATGTGCACAGGTACACCCATGGCCTCTCCGAACTGTCCGGCCGCTGCACAGACACGACAATGTGTATGGATGTCACTGCTCCAAGAGGGGCTTGCTGCCTGTGCCCTGTCTCGTCTGGGTATGCCTTGAGGGCCGTACAACCAGCCAGTGAGAGCGCATGCAGCTTTCTTTTCCTTCAACCTTCTGTACATTCCTTCTGTACACCTTCTGTACACCTTCTGTACACCTTCTGTACGTCTTCTGTACAGGCTAGTGCCATTTCACTCTGACACGCTAATCTTGAAAACGTCTCCAACGGAGCTCCGTGTTGCTTCCAGCGCCCTCCCCCGCGCTCCCTGCGGCCATGGCCGATGATCCTAGTATGAGAGGTCATCTGGCTACCGCGAGAGCGACCCAACTCGTCGACATCGTCCGATGATGGTGCCTCAAAGTCAGCCTTCGGAGGCTATCGTGGGGTCGAGCCGGCAGTAGCCGTGACATGTGGTTCCACCACCCCTCGTAGGCTTTGCCTCTGATCGCCACCGTTCCCAGGCTGCCTAATGGGATGGAAAGGAAGGCTCGGCGAGCGTATAGAAGCGTGCTCGACCTCGACGTGGCAGCCTGCACGGCAGCGCTGGCGGGCGCGATGAGCGTCGTGCCACCTGACCCAAGACGGGTCGCAGGCGTCGTGCCGATCGCGTCGAGACCGTGTCCTGATGTGATCTGCACGGGTAAATCACGTCGGCGTCAAAGGAGCGACGTGCGACCTGTCAGAGCTTGATCTCCGATCTCAGCGGCGTCGAGTCGTCTCCGGCGCGCGACAAAGGTACATCCACAGGACGCGCAGAGGCAGCTGCGATCGGAGATAGAGCTGTGACAGGGCGCACGTCGGTCGTTTGACGCCGACGTGATTTAGACGTGCAGATCACGTCAGGACACGGTCTGGACGCGGTCGGGACGACGCCTGCGACCCGTCTTGGGTCAGGTGGCACGACGCTGATCGGGCGCGCCAGGGCCGCGGTGCAGGTGGCGTAGACGAGGTCGAGTACGGGTCGATCAGCCCGCCGAGCGTTC
>NW_005195017.1:458710-464862 GCF_000372725.1 Emiliania huxleyi CCMP1516
CATTAAGGCACCGAGATGTACCTTTTTCGCGCAATGGTCAAAATCAAGGTTTTGTCACGCGAGCTGTGCCACAGCGAAATGGCACTAGCCACACCTTCTGCACATTCTGTACATGTCTGGACGCTCCACAAACCCTATTCGGCGCCGTCGCTCAGTGTCCCTGTCCCAAAGTCGCTTCCAACACTCGCGATGGACATCGACAGCCTTATCTGAGCGCTGCATCCTGCAAGGCGCTGAGCCCGCTGTGTGTGTGTGTGTGTGTGTGTGTGTGTGTGTGTGTGTGTGTGTGTGTGTGAGCACAGCGCGCTCGCTTCTTTGGTTCCGCGCTGAGCCCGTTCCGAACCCCCCCCCCCCCAATCAGCCCGCTGCCTTTAAAGGCTTTCCGGCCATTTCGCTCTCGTCGCCTACGCTCCTGGTCTCCTCCTTCGCCTCTCCCGCCTCGAGCAGCCGCTCCGTCTCGGCGGGCGGGGGCGGTGCCGCAATCTTGAGGGCGATGTTCATGTAGCAGTACGTCGTCGTGATGACGATGACGACGCCGAGCCACGAGTGCACGTTCGTGGAGAGCTGGAAGAAGGTGGCGGAGACGACGACGAGGATGGCCATGACGGACGAGTTCGCAAAGTTCTTGACGATGGCGTCGGCGTACTTGTACACAAAGGCGACCGCGATCCCGTGGAAGGCCTGGAAGATGACGAGCGCGATCGCGAGCGGCGTGTACCCTTCCAGGAAGCCCTTGGTCTCGGGGTGCCTGCGGCGGCGGGGTGGCGGCGGCGAGTTGAGGCGCGGCGCGCGGCGGCCGCGGACGAGAGGGAGGGGGCGCAGCGCACTTCTTGTCGAAGCAGGACTGCACGTACAGAACCACGGCGATGAGGGAGCCGAAGGTGTACAGGATCATGTTTTGGAGGTTGACGGGCACCGAGAAGCCCTTGATAATGAGCTGGTTCCACACCTGCGGGCCGACGGCGCTGCCGGGGTCGGGCCGCCACGGGCTCCGCGGGCAGCCGCGAGCGGTCGTCGGGCCGAGCGCGCGGCGGCGGGGCCGAGGTGAGCAAAAGCGCACGGAGGTGACGGCCGTGATGGACACCGCGAGCGCGAGGAGGTAGTACGCCTGACAGCGCCGGCGGGGGAGGGGCGGTCGGCGCGGTGCGGCAGGTCGTGCGCGGTCGGGCGTCGGGGGAGCGCCGCCTTGGCCGGAAGCACGCCGCCGCCCTTGCACACGTCGTACTGCACGATGGCAATGGCGCAGCACTGGATGACGATGCACACCCACTGCAGCCCGGACATGGCCTGCCCGCTGAGGCGGAGCAGCAGAGCGCACAGGTAGGGCGCGACGCTCTTCCCCAGCGACATGGTTCCCGGATCCGCCACCGCCAGCACCCAGAACGAGAGAGTGTTGTTGAGCGTGTAGAGCAGCGCGAGGCCGAGGTAGTGCAGCACGATCTTCGGGCTGAGCGCCTCGAAGTAGGGCCGGCCCGATGAGGCGCGCTCGCGCTGGTGCAGCGTGGCGGCCATCCCGAGCTTGCACAGCTCTGTCAGAGCGACGCTCGACGCCGGAGAGAAGGTGTACTGGCCGTTGACCTGGCACACCTTGAAGAGGAGCATCGCGACGGACTGGATGACGACCAGCGTGAGGAAGGAGCCGAGCTGCTGCGCGTACAGCGCGGCCGAGCTACCCTCCGCCATTTCGGGCGGGACGTGGGCCCGCAAACTTCCGCGCAAACTTAGGACGGCATATCGGAAGAATTTAAACAAAACAACTCCGCGCTGCGTGCAAGACGGAGCTGGGAGGGGTCGCGATGGAGAGGTCGGCCCACCTGAGGCTCGACACAGGTGCGAACTGGCGCGTGCTAGTACTATCACCGGCACACCACCGGAGCCGCCTAAGCGACTCCGTTAAGAACGGCAATGCACTTAGCACCGTGCACAATGCCGCTGTCCCCGCACGCTAGCTCGTTCACCGTCTGCCACGCCACGGCGGTGTGGAGAACGACAGACAAGCGCTGCATCTGCAGCCCGTGCCAGTTCTTGGTGGTCCATGTGACCTCATCGAGGTGCTGAGCGTGCGAAAGTTTGTTACTCAGCTGGTCCGCCGCCTGCCGAAGAATTTTGCGGACGCCGTCCCCGAAGCCGCCGAACGTCTCGAAGTCGAGCAAACGCAGGTCGCAATTCTTCTCCCGCGCGAACTGGTAGTCGCCCTTCTTGTAGGGGGCCGTCACAGGTGCCCCCGCCTCCGCCTCCCCCTCACTCTCCTCCTCCTCTTCCGCCGCCGCCGCCGCCTCCGCCTTTGCATCCTCCGCCTCCCTCCCCCCCCCCTCCCCCCCCCCCCCCTCCGGGCTGCGGCCATGCAGCATGCCCTATCACTAAGTCGAGCAGCTCCCGCTCGGTGTTGCCGAAGGCGACAAAAGCCCCCTTCCAGCCGAGCCGATCGCCACCCTTGCACGCAAGCGAGCTCGTAAGTTTCAAGTCGCCAACGAGGCGCACATGCCCTTTGCCGATGTTCGCCGCCGCCACGTCAGGTTGTTTTGGGTTACTGTAACTGAGGTGTGCAGTCGGCTCCATCTCGATGAGCATGCCCCACGCCGAGCGAAGGGTCTTGACGAGTCGTTTGAGCAGGTATTTGTGTCGTGTCGCGTGCTTCGCACGCGGGTTGACCATTGCGGCATCGCCGAGTTCTTCGTGCAGCTTGCCGTTTGGCGCCTTCTTGCCCGCCTCCACCGCCTGGCAGGCAACATCGAGCGGGAGGCCGAGGCGGCGCTGAACTGTAATGCGCATTGGTGGCGGCGTGCCGTCCTCCCATCCCTTCCTTGGGCTGTCTGTTTTCTTTCTTTCTTTAGACAGGCTCGACACACAGGCAGGAAGGTGCGGACTGGCTGGCGCGTGCTAGCAAGCACGATCACAGGCAAACGAATTTTCCCCGGACTTCCTCGCACGAAGAAGAGAGGACTCCTTGGGACCCTGTCGTGGGTCCTTCCCAGCCCCCCTCCGTGTCGCGATGCGCTCCCCGCTTCCGTTCCCCTGTGTCGCTGTGTGTCCCTGAACCCTGATCGACATCGTGACTTTCTTTTTTCACGAGGAAAAAAGTCAGACCCAAGACTCTCGCAGAAAAAAAATTACGTCTTCGCACGACACTGTGTGGTGGCGGTGTGCCGTCCTCTCATCCCTCCTTGGAGCACTTGGACCTCCTGTGGGTTTATCTTTTCTTTCTTTCTTTTTCACGACACTGGAGCACTTGGAGCACTGGGCACGGGACTGGCGCGCAGTTTTCAAAAATCTCTCTCCTCTGAAGATAGAAGAAAGTGAAAGAAAGAGGAACTAGCAAAAAGTAAAAGAGGGATTGCTTTTGCACCCCGCAGCCCTAGCTTTGGGATGTCCGTTTTATTTATTCACTTTATATGGCGCCAGTCCCGTGCCGGGTGACGCGGGTGCCACTAGCTAGGGAGTTCAGTCTCGCTAGACGAGGCCCATGGTTCGTGCTGGCGAGGTACTCCCACGCCGCTCTCGGGGACCCCACCGATCCCTGGGGTCTGGACGATTTTTTCACGGTATCCGCGGCGGAGATATGGCGGGATACCGCGGGATAATATTGGATACCGTGGGATACTGCGGGATACTGCGGGATACTGGGAGATACCGGGAGATACCGGGAGATACGAGATACGGGCAGATACTTCAGATACCGGGGGATACGGGTCGAGATAACGGGCAGATACGGGCAGATGCGGGCAGATACGGGCGGCAGATACGGGCAAATGCGGCGGAGATACGGGGAGAGAGAGGGGAATACGCGGAGATCGAGGGAGATACGGGGAGATAGCGCAAAAGTCGTCTAGAGTAGGGCTCCACCGAGACCGAACCCGCGCAGAAAGAACCCTTACCGGTGTCCATGGGTTGGTCCATGCACAAGATGTGCAACAAATAAAAACTCTCAAGTAAACTTGGTGCCCTCCATCTCCAACTTCATGTCGCGAAGTTCGTCTACACGTTGCCGTGTCTTTTTTGGGACTCACTTCACAATACGACCTATATCGCGGAACACGGCACTCGGCAGACTGAGCCGGGGCGGCTCTCCGTCCGGCGGCGCGCCGCCCAACGCCGGCGCGCCTCAACCGCGAGACCTCCTGTGGCTGTCCCTGCTTGGCCGCCAGCCTCATCGGCCGCAGATCGTTCCTAGTCTCTCTTCAGCCGCTGCCGCAAGAGCAGCGCGGGCACGCCTGTGGGCTTGATGCCCAGCGCGGCGACGAAAGCGTCCGCGATACCGGCGGCGGCGATGAGGCCCACCTCATGCACCTCGTTCTCCGAGCACCACGCCAGCGCCTGTAGGGCGGGGCCGACTCGCGCTCTCAGGCAATCGCTTTTCACGCTAGCGCCCTCTCCCACCCCACCCCTTCCCGTGTGCGGACCTTTTGCTGCGCCGCCTCGGGCAGCCGGTCCACCAGTGCCGTGAGACCGGCCACCTGCTCCAGCCCTGCCAGCGCCGCTGGCGGCGGCACGGCGTCGTCGCTCTTAGCGGGCAGTGAAGAGGCCGAGCCGAACCCGACCGACGAGGTGGAGGTCGAGAGCGGCGGCGACGTCGCCACTGTCGCCGTCGACCCGGTCGTGCACTCGCCTCTCCCCACCGCCGCCACTGCCGCCGCCTCCTCGGCCGCCGCCGCCGCTGCCGCCTCCTTGGCGGCGCGGTTCTTGCCGCCGCCTCCGCGGCGCGTGGCGCGCCCGCGGTACGGCTGCGGCTCGCTGAAGACCGCCGCATCACTGTCGAGCCGCTGTGACCAAGGCGACGCCACCAGCGCCTCCTTGGCGCGCTGCTGCGCCGCCGCCATCAGCAGGGCCG
Source organism: Emiliania huxleyi CCMP1516 (assembly GCF_000372725.1). Taxonomy (NCBI): domain Eukaryota; phylum Haptophyta; order Isochrysidales; family Noelaerhabdaceae; genus Emiliania; species Emiliania huxleyi. The sequence continues at coordinate 463,539 of NW_005195017.1, forward strand.
CCGTCGCGCTGTTGCGGGCAACGGCGGCCGCGGCGTGCGGCATCGAGCCGTCACGCGCACGCGCGCACGGATCGGCGCGGCAGTCGAGCAGCTTGCGGCAGATGCGGCCGGCGGCCGCGTCGGACGACCACTGCGCCACGACGGAGAGGACGGGCAGCCCTTCCTGCGGCCGAGGCATGGCCGAGGTGCGGCCGAGGTGCGGCCGAGGTGCGGCGGAGGTGCGGCGGAGGTGCGGCGGAGGTGCAGCCGAGGTGCGGCCGAGGTGCGGCCGAGGTGCGGCCGAGGTGCGGCCGAAGTGCGGCCGAGGTGCGGCCGAGGTGCGGCCGAAGCGGCCGAGGTGCGGCCGAGGTGCGGCCGAAGTGGCCGAGGTGCGGCCGAGGTGCGGCCGAGGTGCGGCCGAGGTGCGGCCGAGGTGCGGCCGAAGTGGCCGAGGTGCGGCCGAGGTGCGGCCGAGGAGCGGCGAGGAGAGCAGGCAGCATCCCGCTCCTGCGAGCGGGCGCACGATGCGGCCACCAGCTGCGGCGGCTGCATGCAGCCGAGCAGCATTGAGGCGGCCGTCTCGGCCTGCGGTTGCGTGGCAGCAGCGCGTCAACAGGGCGAGGGCGAGAGGCCGTGGCGCGTCGTAGGAGCGGGGAGTGTGGGAGGGGGAGGGGCGGCGGGGCAAGCGATGCGTCGGTGTGGGGTGGGCGGAGGGGGGGGGGGGCTGAGCCTGCGCGGCGGCGCAGAGCAGCAGCGGCGTCACGTGCCGCACGCGCGGAGGGCCGCTAACGACGTCGCAGCGCGAAGCGAGCAGCAGCTGCACCACCTGCTAACAGAGCGGCGCCGTGTTAGCAGCGTCTCCCCATAAACGGCGGGCAGCAGCTGCAGCGCCGGCAAGTGCGACTCGCCACGCAGCAGCGCCAAGTGCAGCGGCGGCCAGCCGCACTGCGAACCCTCGCCCACGCGCGTGCTCGGCAGCCGCAGCGCGGCGAGCACGCCGCTCGGGTCGGCTGGCACGCGGTACACGGCGGCGCCTACAACTCGGGGGCCTCGGCTGACCTTGGCGGATCTCGGCTCGGCCGGCGCGGCGGCAGACGGGAGGCGCCGAGCGGCGTGAAATGCGACGCCTCGGTGCTGAGCACGAGCTCCTGTCGCAGCGCCGCCAGCCGCCTCTCACTCTCACTCCCCCCCTCGGCGACGCCGCCGGCGCCGGCCCCCAAACCGCCGCCCTCGCCGCCCTCGCCGCCCTCGCCTCTGCCGCCTTCGCCGCCGCGGCCGGCGGCGCGAGCGCCCTCCCCGCCGTCCGCGGCGGCGGAGGCGGCAGCGGCGATGGCGGCGGCGGCCC
>NW_005195017.1:464962-485796 GCF_000372725.1 Emiliania huxleyi CCMP1516
ACTGCGCCGCCGGCGCCTGCCACGGCGAGGGGCTGTGGAGAGACGCCGCGCACGCGCTCCCAACCCCGGTTGGGGTGGGGGGGGGGGGGTGCAGGGGTGCAGGGGTGCAAGGGTGCAGGGGTGCGGCGCCCGTCGACTCTGGGCAAATGTCTCGGGAGGGTCTAGGAAAACGCGCCTCGAACTTGTGCAGCAGCGCGTCCCACTCGTGCTGCAGCCGCTCCTACAAGCGTCGCACACGCGGCGCCGTGTCACGGACGCGCCCAGCCTGGGGCGGCGCCTCCTCTGCTCGCCGCGGCGCGCGCCGCGTCTCCCCTCGGCAGCGACGGGCTGAAGGGCGGCTTCGCCTTGCCGAACGCCTCCGCGCCGCCCTCGCCGCCGCCGTCCGCCGTGCTGCCGCCGCCTTCGCCCGCGTCCCCGCCCGCGTCCCCGCCCGCCCCCTCCCCGCCGCTGACGCCCTCCCCGCCGTTGGCGCCCTCGCCGCCCGCCGCCGCCCCCTCCTCGCCGAGTTCCTCCGAGATGGTGGAGAAGGCTGCAGCGAGGAGCCGCGAGAGCGACGCCGACCTACTCTCAGCCGATTCGCTCAGCAAGCCGGGGCGCTCTCCACTCACCCACGGCACGCCGCGGGGAGAGGCTCGGCCACCTCTGCTCCTGCCCCGGCCCCGCCTGCGGCCCGGCCTGCGCGAGCGAGGCCGCCCACTCGCTCCTCGCCGGAAGCGACGGCGGCGAGGGCGACTCGGCGGGGTGGCTCGAGGAGAGGGACGCCTCGGACTGGGACGAGGAGAGGGAGGCGGGCGCCTGCTCGCGGCCGCGCGCAGTGAGGAGGGATTTGCCTCACACGCGCCGCCGCCGTCGGGTGCCCTCACGCAGAACGACCGCGCGGGGGGGGGGCGGTGAGAAGGGGGAGGAGGCTCTCGCCTCGCCGTCCTCCGGCCGTCCACTCCTCTCTGCTCCCCTCTGCTCCTCTCTGCTCCCCTCTGCTCCCCTCTGCTCCTCTCCGCTGGTCGCGCGCCTCCGTCCTCCAGCTGGGACTCGTCGGGTAATCTCGGGTAATCTCGGGTAATCTCGGGTAATCTCGGGGAATCTCGGGTAATCGCGCCTCTCCGTCCTCCGACTGGGACTCGTCGGTGAGCGGCGCGCGCGGGCGGCTCTTGCCCGCCAGGGAGTGCAGCCGCGGCAGCGCGCCTGAGGAGGGCTCCGACTCGAGGGTCGCAGATGCGGCCCAGGCAGAGTGCGGCGACGGCGGGCGCGCCGATGACGGATCGGACTTCGCCCGGCTCGGCGACGGGGTACCTGTTCACACCCCCGCGAGGGGCGAGAAGTGTGAAGAGCGCCTCTTCACAGCTCGTGGTGGTGGTGGTGGTGGTGGTGGGGGGGGGGGGGGGGCGCACATGGGGAATCGGAGCGGCACGAACGCGCCGTCCTTGGCGCGCACCCGCAGCGTGAGCTTCTCGCCCTCGGCCACGAGGGGCGTCTCCTCCCTCGCCTACCGACACCGCCCGACCGCCGGCTGACCTCGGCGGCCTCCCCGCTGCCGCCCGCTGCCTCCTCCTCCCTCGCCTCTGCGCGCGCCACCAGCGCACGCAGCTCGGCCAGGTCGTCCGGGTGGACGGTGCCTGCTCACACCAACCTACCCTCTCTCGGCTCATCTCGGCTTCATCGGCGTCTTTCGGCTTCTCTTGGCGAGGTGGTGCGAGGGCCTCCTTTCGCAGCCCGGCGGGGCGGGTGGCGCGGAGAGGAGGAGGGCTCTCCCCTCTCTCAGCTCATCTCGGCTCATCTCGGTGAACCCGGCGCCGATTGTCGCGCGAGGAGGAGAGCTCGGTCGGCGCGTAGCCGAGCAGCCGCTTGCACTTATGCGACATGTAGAGAAACACGCCCTGGCGCGAGGCGTGGAGGATGAGGTCGTTGCATGTCTGCGCGAGCTGCCAGTACTGCCGCATCTGCGAGCGCAGCATCCGCATCATCTGCTGCTGCATCCGCTCGCGCTGCCGGTCGAGCAGCACCTGAGCAGCCCACACTTGCTCATCATTCACCGCTCGGAACAAGTCGGCGCTGCCCGGCGAGCAGCACCTATTCGGGCGCCGCTCGTGCACTGGCCGATCCGATCCGAGCCCACAAGTCTCTGCTGGCCCGGGCGGCGTTTGCTCGCTCGAGCCTCCCCCGACCCATCTCGACTACATCTCGACTACATCTCGACCATATCTCGACTATCTGGCGCCTTTTGCTCCAGCTCGAGCCTCTCCCGCCGCACCCTCTCGCGCTCAGCGAGCGTCTCGGCGCGCAGCCGCTCCATCTCCGCCTGCTGCCGCGCCTGCCGGCGCGAGAGCGCCGCGAAGTGGTGCCGCATCACAACCTGCCACAGCCGCGCCACGTCCTCGAGCCGGATCGGCTTGACGAGGTACGACTCTGCGCCCGACCGGATGCACTCCTCGACCATGGCGCGCTGGTGTATGGCGGACATCATCACGACGCAGCGCTCGACCCGCTCGACCCGCAGCGCGAGCAGCAGCTCCTTGCCCGACATCCGGCCCGGCGCCATCACGATGTCCACCAGGATCAGGTTGAACTGCTCTGTCGCCGGCCGCGCGGCGTCGGCGGCGAGGAAGTCGAGTGCGGCCTCGGCCGAGCGTGCGATCGTGACTTCGTAGGAGCACTTCTCGCAGAGCGCCTGCACGACCCGCGCCGCAAAGTCCTCGTCCTCCACCACGAGGATCCGCAGCCTCTCAAACCCGCCGGCAGTATCCTCCTCGGCGGGCGGCAAGGCGCTGCTGCTGGGCGGCGACTCAGGCGGGTGCGCGGTGGCTGTGGCAGCCTCCGGCGCGGGCGGGTCGGGTATGGGCATGCGGCGAGTCGTTGATGGACCTTTCGATGAGCGCTTCCTGTGTTAGTGCCAGTGCGAGCCAGTCCCGTGCCCAGTGTCGTGCGAGGGAGTTTTGTTGTACGTACTTTTAGCTTACTGGGAGAAAAGAGAGAGGGGGTTGTGTTCTCTAGGCCCCTAGGGGCCCTACGCGCGGCGTGAGAGCTCGGAAGCGAGCTTAGCACGGCGATCGAGGATGGCACGGTTCACCCCCTTCACCGAAGCGATGGAGATGCGTTCCGCGTGGTGTGACACAAATGAGAGGCGGGAGTGGGGAGGGTACGCGGTGCGGTCAACGCCCGAGCGTTGAGCCTTGCGCGCAAGGCGGTTGATCTTTGCAACTGCAGGCGGCGAGAAGCCGCCGCCGAATGTCTCGTGGAGAAGCAGGTTGAACTTGTTTCGTTTGCCGAAGATCCCGTCATGGTAGTGGCCACGCTGCGACTTGACGTAGCCTTGGCCGGTGGTGTGGTCGAACGCACGTTGACCACGGAACCCGCGTTGCTTGCAGCCCATGTTTGCAAGGCGGGCGCGCTCTTCGGTGTTGCCGAAGGCGAACTTGTCTCCAACGGAGCCGGGGTTGCCTCCGGTGTCGGCGCGGCCGACCCCAACGGGCAAGCCACCCCGGAGGGGAGTCCAAAGTTTGACCTCACTGATCTCGTCTTTGCCCCCGGGAGCCTCGCCCGGCTCAGCCAGGTCGGTTTTGTAGCCCTCGTTGAACTGCTTGGTGAGCTCAGGTTTTTCGGCATCTCCCATAACGGGCCGGGAGATGGAGACGGCGGCGACACAATCGTACCAGGCGCGAAGTACGCCGTCGTGTGGGCGCCGCCGGGCGGCGTTGTTGAGGAACCAGTCGCCATGGTAGTCCTTTGCACCACCGACTGTGTCCCCAAGCTCGAGTGCCCGCGTGACAGTCGAGCGGCACTGCGAGAGGTGAAGACCGTTTCGGCGCTGAAGTTCGCCGATGAATATGTCGTCTGGAATGGTTGTGGCGTTGCTGCCGTCAAGTTTGGTGTCGAGCCACCGCCCCGCGTAAGGCTGCGAAGTTGAGACGTCTCTCTCTTGTTGTAAAATATTCCTACGAAACACCGGCCAGCTCAATGAATTCAAACGACTGCTAAATATCTACGAGGATGGGTCGGGCGCGCTGAACTCATGGTCAAAGACTTTTGGCATGAGGGTCGGGTCGCTCCGTGACTCGACCGACCTGCCGCAGGGGTGGGAGGAGGGGCGCGACATCAACACAACGAGCCCGCTCATCCGATATCTCGGCATTTTCCTCGGCGCCCCAGAGAGGATAGCCCGCAAGTGGGAGGAGACTGTGACGGCAAAGATGGAGAAGCGGTATGAGCGATGGGTGGGACGAGGCATGCCTCGCTCAAGACGGGGCCGAAATATAGTCATCAAGAATCACGTGCAATCCTGTGCGTGGTACCTGGTGCAGTCGCAGACGCCGCCCAACCTACCCCAAATGCTCGAGAAATGGCAGCGGTACGCGTGGAATTTCTTTGAGGCGCCGGCAAACGCGGAGGGCCTGCACCAGACACGCCGACACGCGGTAAAACGCGAGACGCTCATCCAAGAGCGACCCGAGGGCGGACAACACTGCCGGGACATCGAGATATTCACACGCAGCTTATACCAGCGCCAGGTGAGCCGCCTGGTCACGCCGTCGTCACACAAAGGCGTGAATATAGTGGCGTCCTACGTCAATCGAGCATACGGGCACCTCCGCATGGGGCGGCGGCTCTTCCACTCCTCGTGCGATTTTCTCAATCTCCCCGAGACGATGCCCGCCTACTGGCGCATCGCACTCAAGACGCATGGCACTCTGAGAGGACTGGTACCGTACGATGGTGAGGACGCCGCACAGAAAGACCACACACCTGAAGTCACGTACCGACAGGCGAGGGCGGGCGTGTCCTCTTGATTGAGGGGAAGTGGCTCGCGAAGATGGATGTCGAGGAGGTGAAGTACCAGATCGTGAGCTACGCGTGCGCAATCGCCCGCTCGACGAGCTCGTGAAGATCCGCAGGGGCGGGGGCGAGGAGCATTCGGGGCACACACGAGGGGGGAGAGGGTGGGTTACCGAGAGCAGGGGGGCACCAAGTGCAGGGGTCCCCAGGTGCGTGGCCGTGGGGGCGGGGCAGCGCTGACCTCGCGCCCGTTTGCCCCTGCGGGTGCGGGGGGGGGGGGGGGGGGTAAAAAGGGGCGTGGCGTGCGGCACGACGCCGAGACAGACAGAGTGCACCGGCTCTTGCGAAGGCCCCGTACGGCATGCCATCTGGTTCAGCGCATTCTGGTCTCCGTAAGGTAAGGCTAGTGCCATTTCACTCTGACACGTGACACGCTAATCTTGAAAACGTCTCCAACGGAGCTCTGTGTTGCTTCCAGCGCCCTCCCCCGCGCTCCCTGCGGCCATGGCCGATGCTCCTAGGAAGAGAGGTCATCTGGCTACCGCGAGAGCGACCCAACTCGTCGACATCGTCCGATGATGGTGCCGCAAAGTCAGCCCTCGGAGGCGCTATCGTGGGGTCGAGCCGGCAGTAGCCGTGACATGTGGTTCCACTACCCCTCGTAGGCTTTGCCTCTGACCGCCACCGTTCCCAGGCTGCCTAATGGGATGGAAAGGAAGGCTCGGCGAGCGTATAGAAGCGTGCTCGACCTCGTCGTGGCAACCTGTACGGCAGCGCTGGCGGGCGCGATGAGCGTCGTGCCACCTGACCCGAGACGGGTCGCAGGCGTCGTACCGAGCGCGTCGAGACCGTGTCCTGATGTGGTCTGCACGGATGAGTCACGTCGGCGTCAAAGGAGCGACGTGTGACCTGTCAGAGCTTGATCTCCGATCTCAGCGGTCGAGTCGTCTCCGGCGCGCAACAAATGTACCTCTCCAGGACGCGCAGAGGCAGCTGCGACCCAGCCGATTGGACGGCGTCACACCGCGCCACCTGCTGTGTGACGCCGTCTACTCGGCGGGGTCGCAGCTGCCTCTGGAAGGCACCGAGAGGTACATTTTTCGCGCAATGGTCAAAATCAAGGTTTTGTCACGCGAGCTGTGCCACAGCGAAATGGCACTAGCCTAAGGTAAGGTAAGGTAAACTTCTCCACACACACGAGGTGGTGGGGCAAGGGGGGGCAACCCTCGCGTCTCCACGTCTAACGACAGGAGCCCCATGGCATTTAAAGTGCAAGGCCCGGTGCGCGTGGGTGAGCGGTGTGTGTGTGTGTGTGTGTGTGTGTGTGTGTGTGTGGTAAGGTAAGTTAAGGTAGATTTCTCCACACACACAAAGTGGTGGGGCAAGGGGGGGCGACCCTCGCATCTCCACGCCCGGACACGGGCAGGAGCCCCACGGCATTCAAAGTGCAAGCACTGGCCCGGTGCACGTGGGTGAGCAGCCTGCCCCTCCCTCCCGACAAACCAACTCCCGCACACACACAATCGCACTCTGGCCATCGAATGACTCCGAATGACTCACTGTGTGTGCTAAGACAGAATCTCCGCAGACATCCAAAACGGGCCGTGCCGCGTTTGTGGTGTCTTCTCAAGCACTAGCATCCGGACGCCGCACTCGAGCGGGCGGGTCACATCTATGTGGGCCCAGTGTGCGCACTAGGCGCATATGCTAGTGCTATCCTGCCCTATGGGAGGCAGAGGGATGGGGGGAGGGGGGGGCAGAGGTAAGGTGGGGTGAGACTAGCGGCCCGCATCCGTCCCGGATGCCGCGCCCACGCTGCGCGGCGCAAGCGCCATATGGGGGAAGCAGCTGGTCCGCCGTTTTCTGCACTCGAGTACTTCGAGGCGCAGAGAACTCTGCTGGAATTTAGCGGGTTGGCGAGAAGGGGGGGAGAGCCCAATGTGAAATAGCCTTCAGACGCGGTCTCGTCGTTATAACTCGGCCAATCTGGCCCCTCTGACACACGTTTTGCTTTGGGACGCACCGCAGCACGGCGGAGTCGAGATCCGGCGCGCAAACATCAAAAGTACCACGAATCGGGCCCGGCTAGACCTGCCACCGGAGGCGCGCAAAATGGAGGCGATTTTGTGGTGGTAAAGCGCAAGATGGCCAGAACGGGGCGCCGCGCGCTCGGGAGCGCTCGCCACTCGCAGGCCAACTCCTCCCCAGCACGGTGCGTGCGTGCGCTGAGGTTGAACTCGATGCCGCGACTTCACAGCCTCCGCCGTGAAGCGTCCAGCACGCGGAGGGCGGACGCTTTTCGGCGCCATGGTTTTGGCGCAGCGCTCGCCGGCTGTCATCCCAGTCCATGGTCGCTCCAAAACGATTCCCAGGCGTGCCCGCACGCTCCTCAGGGGAGTGGGCACGCCTCTTGCTATCCTGAAGCGCGCGTCAAGCCCGCTCGACCGTGAGCTTGCTCAGCGAACAGTTTTTCAACAGACGTTGAGCGACGGGCGTGAATCTCCCACACACTCGCCAACTCCTGACTGAGCAGGCCTAGTACCCACGTGATAGCCCCACTGATCCATCCCATGCGATCAGGCGCCGCTCGGACCCCATCTTCGAGCAGGATTCCTCGCGGCAACACAACTCGGCGCTCTCGATGTGCGCGCTAGGCAGTCTCGACGCCGATTTCTGCCGAGCGTGCACGACTCGTAGGCGTACCGGCGTGCCGCTGGCATACTACGCGACGGTGGAGGCGCGTGGGCTTGCTCAAAAGGCATGCATCTGTCGGAGAGTGTGCCGCAAGACCTGATGTGCCTCCGCTCCAGGTGTGTGGCAGTTCGATTGATCCCGCCCAGCGACCTCTACGTGACGATTGAGGACTGCTCTTCCCCTTCGGCCGAGCCTCCAGTCCCTGCCACCGTGCACTGGCGCCAGCGAGCTGCATTTACATCCCGCACGCGCGATCGGCAGTCGAGTTACAACCCGCAGCTGTGCTGTGTGCGCGCGCACTCGAAACGTGGTTCGGCGATCTCTCGGCGACCACTCGTCGACTCGCGCTCAGACGCGAGGTGCGTGCTCGCCTGCCTCCCCCGGGAAGGACACGGCCATTTTCAGCGAGATCTGTGGAATCATCCTCACCACCCTGTCCTCACGCCACCCAACCCGTCCCGCTGCTGCCATGCTGGGACATGAGTGCAATATTTGTGCTGCCCTCGCCATCCGACGCGTGTGCTCCGCTCCCCACAGGCGAGGATCGCCGTCGCGCACCAACACGCTTCGTCTGGGAGGCGCGCGGCGCGACCCGCGTTGCGAGAGCGTCGGCGGAGCCCGCGTGCCGGCCCTCTCCGGGACCGCCGCCGGGGCCCAGAGGGCGCAGATTCGGCCCCCCAGGGTCAAAGAGGGCGGTTCTGACACCGCCAAGCGGTGCTTTCGTAGACCCCACGAGCTCGCGTTCATCCCTTCAAAAATATTTATTTACCCGCAGTTTGCCTCAAGTGGGATACTTGGCCAAGGGCCGTGTGCAGGTAGCATGCAGTATTGCAGTAAAAATGCTTGCTTTGCGTGTCTGAAATAGTTAGAGGCTGCGCAGGCCGTCCCGTTTGCTGTTTGAAACGCCTGTTGCGCTGGCCGCTGCGCGCGCGCGCTGGCCGCTGCCGGGGCTCTGTCTCACTCTCACGTGCCGCAATATGTGTCACACACGGCGGCTTCTGCCACCTCTCGATTGGTTCTACTTTCTACGCACACCTACCGGGGAAGGGGCGCTTGGGAGCGGGGGCGGGGGCGGGGGCGGGGGCGCGCAGCGCGGCTGCGCGGCGCGCGCAACAGAGGGTAGGGTGGGGAAGACGGCGAGGAGGGGGCGGCGACGGCGGCGGCGGCGGCAGCGCGCGCGCGGCGCGCGCGACGGGGGGGCGGAGCAGCGACCGCTGGCGCGGCCGCTGCTCCGTCTGTGCCAGGGACGCGCGCTCTGCGCCGCTGCACAGAGCGCGCGTCAGGGCAAGGGGCATGCGTGGCGGCGCGGGACGCGCGGCGGCGGCGGCGAGCACGCTCCGTGAGCGGTGAGGCGGCCGGGCGAGGGCGCGGCGGGTGACGGGTCAAGGGAGCAGCCCACACCCGGCGTCGCTTTTTGAGCGACGCCTGTGGTACGCCTGCGCAGGGGCCGCAGGGCGGTCAGTTGTGGGGCGAGGCGGTGCCGGCCGCGGGCCGGGTGCAAGGCGCCGGCCTCGGCGCCGCCTCGGCGCGCCGCACGGGCGCGGCGAGCCTCTGAGCGGGAGCCGAAGGTTTGCCTGTGGGAGGTAGGTAGGTAGGTAGGTAGGTGGGGTTGTTTGACTTTCGCCGCAGAGGCCGTCCCTAGCTGTGAACAGCAAAACGGGACAGTATACTGGAATACTGCGCCACAGCACCTCGGATACTGGGATACTGGAAATACTGTGAAATACTCCAACTCTCCTTGCCTACTCAGCCAAGGGACGCGCATGGCGAGTGACAAACGAACGCAACCTACCCCCTCCCTGGTTTCTCATCGACATCGTGTGTCGCTCACCGCGGGATCGCTCCTTCCCTCGCTCCGGTTTGGGGTAACTCTGAGCTCCCTCCGCGTACGCTACGCTCCCTTCGGAGAGAGCCCCAGAGTCCTTACCGCGCTCCGGATCCTCTTTAGCCCACCTCTGAGAGTTTGAGTGACTGGCTAGAGACGACGACGACGATACAGTTCATGATAAACAAACTTTAGTTTGTGCTAGTGAACTGAGGAGAAGGGGGTCGAGCCTCGGCGCAGAGGGCAGCGCCTAGCGGGCGGGAACCCTTACCCCGCGCCCGCCGCTGCCCGCCGCTTTGTGCGCGGGACCTCCGAGCACGAGGCTGCTGACACAGCTCCCGACTACTGACGTAGCGTCGGCTCCTGCTCAGAAGGCGCCAACCTGTCAGTTCTCGAGCGACCCACCACCATCCCTCATCTACCGCCCGATCGAATCGCATTCGTCTCTTGCGAGTTCCTCTTGCTCCAAGAGGTTCCAGAGAACGGGGTAACTCTGAGCTCCCTCCGCGTACGCTACGCTTCCTTCGGAGAGAGCCCCAGAGTCCTTACCGTGCTCCGGATCCTCTTTAGCCCACCTCTGAGAGTTTGAGTGACTGGCTAGAGACGACGACGACGATACAGTTCACGGCGGAGCGACGACGCAGTGGTCGAAATGGGTCCAATAAGCGAGCACAACGGCGAGCCACGGAGGTTGTAGCAAAAAAAGCCGAAGCGAAAGACGGCGGGAATCACGCCGCGCGAGCGTACCCTCCGCTCTGACCCCTCGGTAAAGAGCTTGCTGTCACCCGTGAAGGGTGACATGATGGTGTTTTACCGCGAGGGGTTGCAACACGCCGGAACGGCAGCCTCGACCCTGCTCTCTCGGAGTGCCGCTGAATCTCTCGCGCCCCCACCATCCACCCCGGCGCCTCCATGTGCTATGTGTGTGTGTGTTCCCGGCCTAGCCCCGAGCCGTCCCTTTCGAGGAGGGGGGCGGCCTCGTCGCGGCGGCGGGACGATTCTCTCTTTTCTTGACCCTCAATACAGCGGCGGATGAGAAGCAGGCCTAGACTATAGTCGAGAGAGAGAGAAGTAGTCGAGCGCGTCGGAGAGGTGTTTCTGACAATCGGCAAAACAGCGCTAGAACAGCGCAACCCCTAGGGTGCGCCGCAGGCATAAGAAGGCAAGAGCTTGCAGTCGGTATCCTCTCTCCATGGAAGTACCTGTTGCATTCGCTATCCTCTCTCGCATCGCGCTCCTCTGCTCGGCTTCATGGCGCGATTGATAGTGCTTCACATCATTGAGCAGTTCAGTGGAGCGACGACCAGCTTGATGCAGTTCGTGTCCCTCGCCAAGGTCGTCGGGCGAGTTGCTGTGTTGCCGAGCGTGTTCGACCAGGCCACCGATATGACGATCTACCAGGGCGCAGCTGCTGGCATCAACAACGGTCGTCGCGTGAGGAACATTGACCAGTACTTAAACGTGTCCTCGTTTGACGAGCCCAGGTGCCCGCTCAATGGGGCGAAGACGGAACGTGTCAGCGACTATCTTGCCAACAGTAAAGGCCGCTTGGATGCAGTCGTTATCTACGTGCACGCGCCTCAACACCGCCACTGGTTTAGACCCGCAGACGAGTACGGAACGATGCCATGTCCTCAGATATGGCGGAGGTGTGTCGAGCAGCCACAGACGTGTGGCGATGAATTCATGTGGAGAATGGACGCCAGCTTTATTCATGAATGGGTGGTGGGGTCCGACGCACCAGTACTGTGTGTCTACCTTACGCGACCAGTGGCAGGCAACGTGTCCTTCTCTAGCATCTTGAAACACCATCCCGCTCTTGTGGGGAAAGAAAGTATCGCGGTGCTCAATTGGATGGGAATAGATTGCGATGTAGGTGGGCGGATGTGCTCGAAAGAGTCGTTCACCGCCACCACTCACAAGTTCCAGACCAACTGTCTCGGCTACAGCCATCATTTGTTCACCCGAGCTGATTCCTTCATTCAGAAGCGGCTGCATCAAGTCTCGACTTACATGTACGATGCTGTGCACATGCGCTCCGAGATGCTGTTCTATCGTAACAGAAATGTGGAGCCTGGTTGTCTTGAGCATGCCGCGCAGGAGTTCATGCTGCGTTTGAAGGATAGCGTCAAACAATGGGAAGGTGCTTGGTTCCTCGCCCGTGACCTTGCGCCTGGAGGCTCACAGACCGTCAGGGAGTACGTCCCCGAGTCATTCTTCGCTCTCGAAGCCTCCGTCTGGGCCAATCAATCTCCAGCCAAGTTTGTCGAGCTCGACGATTGTCACAGCGATGCCCTATTCTGCGCCCTACTCACCCGCATGCTGCTTGCCCGAGCCAGACGCATGGTCGTCATTGGTGGTGGAGGTTTCACTTACCTCACAGAGCTTCTGCGCATCCAACTGGGCAAGGAGCAAAATACCGTATCAAGAATTGAATTCACACCCAACTGCACGGTCTATGAGAAACCCAAGCGCAGCCATGGCTAACGTGCTTAGCATCGCCGCTCGAATCGTGTCAATGGCTCCGATCAGCGCCCCGCGTAGAGAGCACCAGTTTGAACAGTCATCGACATCGATCTTGTTGGACGTTACAAAACATTGTCCAAAAGTGGCTGTGTCATTAACAAAACTGATGCGAAAACTCGTCGAGATTTAGGCCGAGATATGTATGAATCGCTGGCAAATCTTAAAGCTGCTAATGACTGTACACAGTAAAATTAAAACTGCTCATAGGAATATTACAGTGTCGCTGACCCTCCCAAAAACTCTGTGGTGAGCTGGGTAAATCGGAACGTGCGCCTCCTGTGAGCACCGCGAGGCGTCCGTTGCGGCGCGGTGAGATGGTGGGTTGACCGGAGCCACGTAGGCCCGGCGGAGCTGGTCCTGCGGGCCGGCGTGGTGCCTACGCATATAGTAGACACGATTCCAGCGATAGCTGACGAACGCACGACCCGATTATCGTATGCTTTGCGGCCTGCTGCTCCAATGCAAGACAACGACGAGCAGCAGGTTCCAAGCAGTGAAGCATCGAGGGACGCGGATGGCTGAACGCTGCATCGGTACGAGGCTGCTCGGGTATCATATCCGAGCAGCCTCGGACCGACGCTTCCTGTCGATCCGCACTTCTCGCCGCGCCTCATTGCAGCGCTGGCGCCAGGCAGCAGAAGGATGGGTCGAGCAGGGCCAGACGCCCTGCTCGGCATCATGCAGCGCACTCGCAGCGCGCATTGTCATCGGTTAGAGACGCTTGGGCCGCGCGGAGAGCTCGCGCGACCGGTGGCGCGATGCCGAACCCGCCGTCGCGACGCCTTCGCCAGCCAGCTGCGCGACGCCATTCTGACAAAGTTTGTTCGCTGCAAGTGGCTAGGGAGTGAACCAGCCGCGAGAATGCCTAGCCTAGGCGTGGAGGCTGTTGGAGAGTGTGAACTCAAACCTACTTCCTGACCGTAGCCTGTGCCTGACCGTCCTTGTGTAACCGTGTCTCATGTTTGGTTTGTCCTGCCGCGCACATTGTCATTCATCCTGTTGGGTTTCTCCTGCCGCGCACATTGTCATCGACTTGTATCCGACTTGGTGGCTGTGGTGATGTAGCGATGGTGTGGGTCTCTAGTGACCTATACAGCTCCTCCGTGTTCCGTCTCCTGACATGGTACCGACCGGCGGTGAGTGCACGGAGTGAGCAGTGCGGCACTGAGGCCGACATGAGAGCTGGTGCGGCACACAAGCGAGATGTGTTGCCGCACAGCATTTCCGGCTTACGCTCGATACGTTGGCTGGCACCATGGGCACCTGCGCGAGCCGTGGTGATTGGCTGGGCACAGAGGCTCGGCGCACGGTGGCACAGCGGCCGCCAACTGCTTGGCTCGAAGGCTAAGCAGAATGAGTACAACCGCAACATCAACTTGGGTGCTTGCGGATCTTCTGCGACAGAGCGCATCTCCGCCAGCACTGCGGCTGTGTGGACACGAGTATCCCCTCTTGCTTCTCCTTACCGGTCCGTTCTCCTCGCCTACGGACCACCATCGCAGCTGCTGCCTCCGCTACCAGCTCTCGGGCTACTGCAACGGCAGTTACCGCAAAGATCTCGCACCGAATGTGGACCCTGCCTTTCGCCGCCGCTACTTCCGACGTCGCCGCTCGACACGACCGGAGCTGTACGCGATTAAGGGGCGCGCCCGGTCCTCGACGGAGCCGCGCGCCCCAAACGACCCAGGCGGCGAGTAGTCGTCCTCGAACCTTCGACGTGTAGTTGCCCATAGTTAGCGCCCGCCCGCCCCCCCCTCTGTCGCTTCGCAAACGAAAAAACAAAATAAAACCAAGCAAAAGAGAAAGCGAGGCCAAAAAACGATTGCGTAAACGGCGTCACAAAGCCCGCCGGTTTTGATCGACAATCGTGAGATTGACCGCCGTCGACCAGAGAATTGACGGCAGCATGCAGACGATGTGCCAGCTTGCACGGCGCTCGCGCCGCGCCGGCTGGCTCATCGAGAGCGCTCTCTGGCGCCATCCGGGCCACGCGCGGCGCCGCGCGTGCCTCGCGCCACTCGCCTCGGCTGGCAGCACAGCGCCAAAGCCGCCTCGCAAACACCGCGCACAGCACCAGCATGCTGCCCACCAGGCAGCAGAGTGCTGCACCGGCGCGCAGCGGACGCTGCGGCGCTGTGGTGCCGCCTCCCCGCCCTGTCCACGGAGCAGGCGAGCGGCGGCACGGCCTTCCACCAGCTGCAGGAGGTGCGCACTTCCCAAAGGAAGCACAGGATGCTCCCGCAGTACACGGTTACTGGACCGTGTTCAACGACGTTGAACATTGTTCAACGTCGTTGAACACTACTGGTTAGGAATGGCCGTAGCTCCTCTCCACGAGCGATTGAGAAGACGTACCACGTGTCGATTCTGTACAGAATTGCAAGGCGCACACGCTGGTGCAGGCGGGGAGTCGTCGATCCGACTTGTTCCGACGTGAAGTCGACGTGAAGGATTGGCAAACAGGGCATTTTGCCCAAGATTTGCCCTCCCGCGCGATCTTCTCGCGTCGGCAAGCGCGCGGGCCAGGATGGGCGAGCCGGTCCCGCCACGCTGGACGGGCCAGCGGCTGGCACGCGCCGGCCACCCCGGCGGCGCGGCGGCCTCATCGCGCTCGTCGTCTGCGAGGCCACCGCTCGGCGTCGCCGCGTCCGACGGCGATGGCGCTTGGCTGTGAGGTGGGATGGCGGCATGGTGCGCGCGGACGTGGGGGTGGTGCGGGATGCGCGTGCCAGCAAGCATAGTTTCACCTCCCCAACCCCGCAGGCGCGCCGACGTGCTGCCCGAGCGCGTTTGGAGGCAGCAGCAGCTCCTCGCGAGGCGCCTTCGGAGGGGTGCCACACCCCTTTCCCAGCCGCGCGCGAGTTGAGCTCCGATTTGCGCTCTTTTTCGCACACGCCCGACGCTAGTAGGTGAGGATCGACCATCCTCCGCAAGCAGGGCTTCGTCGGGCGCGTCTTCGTCGAGCGGTGGAGCATCTCCCATGCTCCCCCCCGCGCCCTCCTCGCAGCCCGCCCGCGGCCGACACCGACGCCTTCACGGGCTCACCCTAGTCGTAGGTGCGGGTTTTTTGCGTGCCCTCCGTCAATACGGGGCGCTGGGCGATGGCTGGGCTTGTCGCCGGGCGAGCTGGCCCCTCAGCCGGCCGCGGAGCGGAGGTGCAAAATCGAGGCGGCGCGGCCCCTGCGCGCAGCCTGTCCGGCCGGCGCGCGCATGGTTCCGTAGCCCGTCTAGTGCCTCACTGACCAACTCCAGCGCTACGGTCTACGTGGCCGGTGTGGTACTGGGGCTGGGCAGCCTTGGGGCCGGCGGAGACCGCCGTCTAGCGGTCGCACTAGTCGGATATCGTTGTTCAACCTGTTTGTTCAACGGTTGTTCAACCATACTTTGAGCCTTAATTATTAATTCGGGTTTGGGTCTCTGAGGTCGATACTAGCGTCTATAACTTGCCACAAGCATGCTTTACAAAAGTCCAGCGGAGCTGGACTCGCAGAACGGCCGTCCGCGCGCGCTGTGAACAGCGCCGTGGTTGAACACTGTTCAACGTCGTTGAACACGTGACGGTCCAGTAACCGTACACGCAGCTTTGCGCAGCGCAGCGCACGGGCCACGCCACACAAAGCCGACCCTCAGTCTGGCCAAGAGGCTGTCTGCGGAAGGCCTGGCAGCGCGTACTCGCCTCCTCCGCGGCCATGCCCTCCGCCCGGGCGAGCGAGGAGCGGGGACACAACCATTTCTGGAATCGTGTGTCCCCGAAGAAGATTCTCTTTCTTAATATAGTTAGTTTTAGTTCTTGCCTTTCGCTTTCGCTCGATGGCCGACACGCTCGCACCTGCCGACCGCCGCCACGGCGGCGAGACGCCTCTTCCGCCACCGCGGCGCCGGTCACAGGCCAGCGCTATGCAGCTGCCGGCCACACCGGGCCGGATTTGCCGGTACTCGTCGCCGCACACTCCTGCGTCCACGCCGCTGTGACGTCTGGCGACGAGGCGCCGGCCGCCAAGCTTCATCGCCAACGTGGTCGCTCGCTGGTCCTCTCGGCTCGGCCACGCGTCGGCCCAGCTCGCACGAGCTCCAGACAGCCACCGGCCGCCACGCGTAAAGCGTACGGGTCGCCGGCTCCCTGTTGTGCTCTCACCCTCGCCGGCGTAAAACTGTACTGGCAGTTGTCATGCCGTACCCGTCGCGTTTCGAAAGGGAGCCCTCAATCGACGCGTCTACACGCACCGTGCCACCGCTCTCCACAACTGCTACCGTGGACATCAAGCTCCTCGACTCGATCTGCGGCTACGACGGCGCTCTAGCTGCTGGCTCTCGCGGGTGTCTGGCGACCCGCTCAGGCTTGCGAAACGGCCGGCCGCGGCGACGTGTTTCGAGCTCGCTGGCCTTCTCCGCGCGGCTGGGCCCGCCCCTAGTCGGGGCCGACCCGCCCGGTCACTGGGCAGCGCTTGCGCCGTCGTCCTGGACGACGGTGTGCTGGTGCATCCGGGAGGCTCCGCGGGGCTGCTCTAGCACCCTCGGGAGGGTCGAAAATCGAAGCCGGAGCAGCGGACCACGGAAGCTTTACGGACGGTGAGGCGGGCTGTGGTTGCCCCCCCCCGACCGGGTGAGGGGGTGGCGCCCCGAGAGTGCCGCTCCGGCGACGTCCGTGGCCTCAACGGCACTGTGACCGCGGTGCTCGCTCTCGCGGCCGTCTCGCGACCCGCTCGAGACGAAAACCGGACCGGCCGGTGCGACGCACCGCGAGTGGGATGGTCTTCTCCGCCCGGCTGGGGCCGCTCCTAATCGGGGCCGACCCGCCCGGTCACTGGGCAGCGCGTGCGCCGTCCCTCCGGGATGTGAGGGGCCGATGAGTCCCTCGGCCCGCGCGGAAGTGTCTCGGAAAGGCCCCGTGGAGCCGGACAGACAACGCAGCCGCGAAGGGCCCGAGGTGCTTCGCCGACGTTGAGGCGGGCTGTGGTTGTCGCCGCCGGGCGGGAGGCGGGCATGGTCCACCAGCGGCATGGCTGCGAGCACGCTGGCCGGCTCCACGGCACTGTGACCGCGCTGGAGCAGCCCTCGGCAAGGCTCCTGAGGCCGCCGGAGAACCTAAAAGCGTAAGCGGGTGCGCATATAACGGGCAGGACAGTGCTCCCGAGCCGGCTAGGGCGTTGGAGCACCTATGAAATGGCGCCGATCCCGCATTTTCCCCGAGTTTAACTCGAACCCGCCGCCACCCGTACCTCGCTCCAAACCACGCCGGAGCAGCTCTGGTCGTGCTCGGGACGGGGGGAGGAAAGTTCGGGGCACAAGAGCGTCGAGTTAAACTCGGGGAAAATGCGGGACCGGTGCCATTACCCGTGGCCCGGGATCCGGCGGCGAAAGTTTGGTCCCGTTCGGCCACACGGACGTTAGCGGCTGTGGTTTCGGCCTGCACCCTCTCACGGCTCCGAGAGGGGCTCGAGAGGCCGGAGACAGGTCCACCTTGGCGCTCGCGTCGAGCTGCGAGGCCGGATCCGAGGCCGCCAGGCCGTTGGTAGCACCAGATGGAACGCCCGCGCAGCCGATTTTTATACGCGAAAAGTACCCGACGGACTCACGAGGGCACACACTCGGCGGTCTCGCGACAGAGACGGCTCACGGGGAGGAAAGAACAGAAGCTAAGGATGGGGACGCGGTTAGGGGTGCCGTCTTCGAGTCTGGCGGCTCGCCCTGTATCGCGGGGCTGCAGAGGGCCGAAAATTCAGATTGGCCGCAGTAGGTGGATGAGGCCTCAGGAGCCGACTGTAGCGCGTGCTCCATCGCCTGGGAGGTAGTGTGGGGCGAGGCACACATGTCCTCAAGGTGTTCTGACCCAAGTTGCCAATTTATCGACAAAACTTTGAGAAATGAATTGTCGATGCAAATGGCGGGCTCGAACGTGCTCGACGAGACCGACTGGACCCATTGTTCAGATCCTTCGGCTCGATTGGGGTTGTGCTCGCACACGCCAGGCGCCCAGGTGGTGGCTGACATGTAGGGTGCAAGACTTGTCCACCATGGTAGCGCACACGTTGGAGCTGCCATGGTGGTCGACGCTGTCATGTCGCTGGTGGTGTCGGCCTCGGCGATGCAGTAGTCGAGGCCGTTCTTCCCGGTAGAGAAGTCATGAACGATAGCGGTCACGCCGTAGCTCGCGCATAGAAGCAGGAAGCCAGGCGGCCGCATCGCGTTCGCTGTATACGTTTTACCCAAAACCGGAACCAAAACACGAATCTCCAATCCAAGAAGGGATGAAATCCCTTATGGATATAATCGCCAAATTATCTCCCGAACATAGTGTGAATGCCCGGGAACAAGCCACACTTAGACCCGTTAACACTCGATTGACTTTCGAAGAGTGACACCGACTCACCGACCGGCAGCGGCACGGGCACCGCCCCGTGGTAAACGAAACGTACAAATAGAGACGATCCCTGCCTCCTCACGGCGCGCGAAGGCAGCCGCCCCGCGCAAGCCCGCATCGCGCGGGCGGACAGAGGTGCGGCGGCGGCGCGTAAAGACGCCCGCGCCCAAGAGGTGGGCACAGCGCATACAACAACACGGACGCATGTAGACTAGACGTCCGAATGCATCAGCTCCTCGCTGCCGTCACCCTTTTTCCCCGACCATGACATCACCTGTCGCGGCGAGGGCGGGTCGCGGCGTCATCGGCAGCAGCGGCTCGAAGGCGAATAGCAGCGGCGGCAGTGAGTGCGGGCTGTATTGGGTGGGCGCCGCCGCGCCTTTGCGCCGCAATAGAAGAGGTACACCGCATAGATTACGCCCGCGTAGAAGCACGCCATCGCCGACGCGTCGGCCCCCTCCTGCGTCCGGGGGCGCCGGCCGAGGCTGAGGCGATCTTCGCAGTGGCCTGCGAACGGGTGCAACGGCCGCGCGCAGAGAGAACGGTTCGCGCGGCGCCTTTGAGACGCCGAGGAACCAGTGGTTGCCCGACTTGAGCGTGTAGCCCATGAAGAACTGCGCGGGCGAGGCGGAGGGCACTGAGAGACGCGCGCAGACCGCAGGCCACCTCCCCGCCGCTGCCGCGCTGCGGCGTGCGCAGGGAATTGAAACTGGGAGGCGCACGCACCAGACCGAGCACTCCAAAGACGGAGAGGCCGGTGCAGAAGTACGCGCAGCACTCCTCGAGAGCGCCTGGCATGTCGGCGAGAGGACACAGCACGGCCTGGCAGCCGTACACCAAAAAAAGAAGAATTCTTGAGATACAAGCCTCTCTCACAGCACACTGGCACGACAAGGGCGCAGACTGGCGCGGACTGGCACACACACAGGCTCACAAAGCCGCGGGCCCTCAGCGGAGCTGGGAAGAGGACCGCCGCAAGCGGCGTGGCGTGGGTCGGTTGTGCATCCCTCCGGGGGCCCCTCTGCGCCGGGGAGGCGTTGTTGGAGGCTAGGACGCAAGCGTCCGTCGCCCTTTTCAAACTCGGGGCCCACTCCGCTACGCTCCGACCCGAATTTGGAGGGCCTGAAAAGTTTAAGGTGTTGCTGCGCAAAAGGGGTCGGACACAGGGCGCAGCTCATGCTAAGAGCTAGAAGGGGAGCTAGAGAGAACGACTACCCTGTCCCGTTATTGCGTACACCAACACCACAAAGCTTTCTCTCTCCTGTCCTCACTCACTCCAGGGGGGTCACAACTACCGAGTCCCTCGAGTTGCCGACCGAGATGATATGGTGTGGCTCGCCGCTCTCGAGCCAGCCGAGCAGATGGAAGTGAATCTGCCCCCTCCCCGCCGCTCCCTGGTCCCGGAAGCGACGAGGTCTCGGGGGACGAAGGGGTCACACCCGACGACCTCGGGAACTAGCCGGGGCAGTCGGAGAAGTGGCAACTCCGTGCACTGACGGTCGGCCGCCAGAAAACACGCCTCCGTGGCTCGGGTTACACCAATCCTCGCTACCCAACGCGGCCAAAGGATATCCACCTCGAGAACCTCGAGAGAGGACCCTTACAGATCACAGATCTGTTAATGGTTCGATCCTCCCCAGAGTCGAACTGGCAGCCACTCGCACCGAGGAGGCGAGGTGTGGCTAGGCACCCTGCGCAAGGACTCCAACTTCGACCCAAACAAAATGTAGCCGAGCCAACGTCCCAACGGCGCAGTGGACTGAGCCTGGACTGCTTAGGTCCGAGGGGGTGGACGAAGGTCCGCTGCGCGAATTCGCCGAATTCGTATTCACAACGTGGTCACAAGGCTGGGTCCATCAGCCCAGCACTTTGCCGACGATCTTGCGAGCCGCATCAAACTGCGGCAGGTACTCGCGGCGGCGGCGCATGACGTCGGACGCGTCGGCGCACCACGAGCCCTCGGCGTTATGCCCCGGCTTGTCGCCGAGGACCGCCGTCTTGAGGTCCTTGAAGTTCTTGTCGTCCTCGGCGTGCTTGCCTCCGCGCGGGGGCCGGCGCTTCGTAATCTGCACGACGACGGTGGCGCTCAGCTCGACAGCCGTCGCCTTGAGGATCTCGTCCTTGCGCGCCTCGAGGCAGGCGTACCTACCACGACCACAGGCTGCTCTCGTCGCGCACCCTGTTCCTGAACTTGAGCACACCGTCCCACGTGACGGAGCAGCACAGGGCCAGCGCCTCATGAGCATAGTCGAGCGCGTGTGCCACTCGGCGGCCAGCCTCTCCTTCTCCGCAGCCATCTGCTCAGCCTGCCGCGCACGCTCCGCCTCGCGCCGCTCCTCCTCTTTTGCGCCGCGCGCCGCCTGCGCCTGCGCGAGCTTCTCAGGCATGCGGTCAAGCCGCTCCTCGTCCTCGAGCCTCGCAATCTGCTTTCTGAGAGCGGCTTCCTCCGAGTCCGCTGAGTCGTACGACGACGACGACGACGACGACGACGATCGCGAGCGCCGACGGCGGGAGCGTTCGCGCCGCGGGCCGCGCGAGCGGTCACGGTCACCGCCGCGGCGGGGCAAACACACAACATGCACATGCACATGTCATGTGCATGTACATGTCCGCGAGTAAAAGAAAGACACAGCGTTAGAAAACGTATCAAGTATATAAGGG
>NW_005195016.1:0-1787 GCF_000372725.1 Emiliania huxleyi CCMP1516
CGCCGCGAGCTCGGCGAGCTCTTCGAGCTCGTCTGCCCACTGCTCCAGCGCCGCACTCTCCGCCCAAGCCTCAGCATGGCTTTTTTTTGCCGTAGCAGCCGCCACTGAAGCCGCTGCGTCTGCGGCACTGGCGAGAGCCCGCTGCGCTCTGCTCACAGGCTAGCTGCCTACCGCTAGCCCTATCTCGCACTCACGGGTGATGACAATTCATTGGGTGAGTGTTTGCGAGCAGAAGCGCGTGTGCACCGCCGAGCCTGCGGCGGGCGCGCTGCGGCCGCACGTCTAGAACTCCGTCATAGTGCCACGTCGTGCGGCCTAGAATTAGCGGGGAGAGCCATGAGCCGTGGAGAGATTCGCTGCCGTCCCTCTGTTGATCGAAGAAACTCGAACGGCGCGCGGCTGCCCGCATCTTATTTGATTTGCTGTGTGAGTGTTGAGGTGATGCGAGCGCGCGTGCGCGCGGCGCGCGTGCCGTTTTGGGTCTCTTTTATACCAGTGATGAAATGTAAACCGACTTTACCACGCGCGCGCACGCGCACGCCGCGCTCCTCGACTCTCTCGCACCCGCCCCGAGCCACGCCCCTCACGAGATAGGCGGCTGCGACCCTGAGAGTGCGCAGCGGTGCCGCTGGCGTGCTCACCACACCCGCCCATCATTCCTGCACGCACTGCCCGGTCTGGTCGGGGCGTGGGGCGAGATCTGGCATGGCGGCGCGCTTGAACTGAGCGCCTTCGATCGTCTCGCGGCGACTGCTCGCAGGCCGGGCGGCCAGAAACTGTGCCGCTCAGCCATCCGCCGAAGCGAGCGCGCCGGCGGCGTCCGCCGCCGGCGCGCTCGGCTCAGTGTCTTCAACCCGCCGGTGGGGAGCTCCGCTTGCGGGCAACGATTGACATGCGGGCAGCCTCGCTGTCCGTGAATCAAGCACTCTTCACGGACGATTTGATTGTGGAAACACCCAATCTTTCCACCACTTATGCCCGACTTTTCGCATCCTCGTTTTCTCTTTTGGTGTACCTGTGTTAGTGCCAGTGCGCGCCAGTCCCGTGCCCATAAATAAATAAATAAATACAACGGACATCCCAAGCTAGGGCTGGGTCGAGGACAGACACGTCCCCACCTTTGCAGGATTTTGCAAAAGCGAGGGGGGAGGGCGCATCGCCGCGCGGAGAGGGCTGGGCACAGGGCACAGGGGATCTCTCTCGCATAGGATACGCACTCGGCGGCACGAGGGCAAGGCTGGGCGTCCTATGTTTGTGCTCCCCCCCGGACCCCTCGCTCTCGGGCACTAACCATCTGACCACTCATCGACGGGGCTTGGCGAGCGGCCGCGCTGCGGGGCAGGGCTGGTGAGAATGGGCTCTGGCCACTCGCCCGTGCGGTTGTAACCCCGCATCTGTCGGACAGAGGCCTCGACCGCCCCTCGCGGCAAGCTCTCGAGCATCTCGAGCAGCTCGCCCGCCGCCATCGCCGCCTCGAACTGCTCCCTCATGCCGAGCGCGCCGCATACCCTGCGGACCGCCTCCTGCTGCACCTCGTCCGGCGTATCGGTTTCATAGCCGGACGAGTCAGCGGAGGCGGCCCGCTTGGCGGGCGGAGAGTCGGGCGACGGCGAGCGCGACTGGCGCGAGGGCCCGCTGCCGCGCGCGGACAGCGCGTTCTTGTCAACGAGACGGGGTCCAGCATCGGCACGGCCCCTGGCACCGCGGCCCTTGCCGCGCTGCTGCTGCCCACGCTTCCTGCCCGGGTTAGGGACAGTGAAGGAGCAGCCGCGCACTCCGCCGCCGCT
>NW_005195016.1:1887-3575 GCF_000372725.1 Emiliania huxleyi CCMP1516
GCCCAGAGATCAAAAAACGTCGGCCAAAATTCCGGCGTGAAGAGAGGGAAAAACCCGAGGGGAGGGCCCAGACCTACCCTACCTACCCCGTCATGAGTGCCGCCCAAGCAAAAAGAATCTACACCTGCCGTGGCTGTGTTTTTGTGGGACTATAGGATAGTGGGGTCCTCAGGACAATCGGTACGTATCTGGATTGTGCATGTGATGTGCATGTGTACAAGGGTCGCGCGGCTCACAGGCCACAGCGCACGGGCGCCACAGGGGCACCTCTGATGTGTCGCGCGTACTAAGCGTGTACGCGCGTGTGCACACACGAGGCGACCAAGCCGGCATATCCCGCCGCCGCACCAAGCAGCTCCCGCGTCCGTCGGTTAGAAGACGTCGACGCAGTTGAGGTCCGAGAAGCACTGGCCGAGCCGTGCGACCGTGGTCTCTTCGGCGGACCGCACCGGCATGCGCGGGTCGTAGAACTTCTTGTTTGGCTTGTCGTGGCCCTCGGGGTTGCCGATCTGGCTCTGCAGGTAGGCGCGGTTCTCCTCCGAGTAGGACCGGATCCCGTCCCAGTACGCCCACTGCGTGTCGGTGTCGATGTTCATCTTGATCACGCCGTACGAGATCGCCTCCTGCGCGGCCGGGGCGGGCGAGGGGTCGGACGAGAGGGCGGCGGGGAGGCGGGGCGGGGCGAGCCGCGCCTTGATGTCGTTGATGTCGGAGCCCGAACCACCGTGGAAGACAAAGGAGCAGGGCTTCGCGCCCGCGCCGAGGCCGAGCTGCTGCGAGATGTACTCTTGCGAATTTCGCAGAATCTTCGGGTCGAGCTTGACGTTGCCTACGCCACGTTCACGCCTCTCACGCACGCTGCGCGCGGCATCTCGCGCTCGACGGCCGCCGCCACCGGGCGCGTAGACGCCGTGCACGTTGCCAAAGGCGGCGGCGATGGTGAACTTTGCGTTGGGCACCGCCTGCAGCGCCTTTTGGACCATCCACACCTCCTCGGGCTTGGTGTAGAGGTCCTCCGGGTTCGCATTCTCGTTGTCCACCCCGTCCTCCTCGCCGCCCGTGATGCCTACGCCACACCTCGCCGGCGTGTCGCGGACGTGTCCGGACTGCCGCACCCGTCGCCCTCCTCCGTCTTGGGCTGCCAAGCTCCATCTCGAGCAGCATGTCGAGCTTGGCCATCCGCTGCATGTACTCGACGCAGATGGCGATGTTCTCCTCGAGAGGCTCCTATAGCCGCCACTTTGCAGCAGTTAGCAAGGGCCGACGCAGCCCTCCCGCACCCTTCCCCTCCCTGCCCACTCGCCTCGGACAGGTCGAGCATGTGAGACGAGAAGAGCGGCTCGCCTGTGGGAGATGCCGCGGACACGTCGACATGTGGTGGACGCGGCGGCGCGGCGAGAAGGGAGGAGCTCGCCGTGCGCGGCGTAGTGCGCTTCCGACTCGGCCAGCATCCCGTCCACCCAAGGGAGGAGCTTCTTGGCGCAGTGGTCTGTGTGCAGGATCACCGGCACGCCGTATTTGGCGGCGAGCGTGCGCACGTGGTGAGCGCCAGACACCGCCCCAGCGACGGCCGCGTCAAAGTCGGTGTTGTCGAGGCCCTTGCCCGCATAAAACTGAGCGCCGCCCGACGAGAACTGAATCATCACCGGAGCCTTGGCCGCCGCTGCCGCCTCGAGGCAGGCGTTGAC
>NW_005195016.1:3675-5977 GCF_000372725.1 Emiliania huxleyi CCMP1516
GCGGCCCTTGCCGCGCTGCTGCTGCCCACGCTTCCTGCCCGGGTTAGGGACAGTGAAGGAGCAGCCGCGCACTCCGCCGCCGCTGGGCGGCGGCGGCACGCGCGCGGCGGCGGCCGGGCCCGCAGGCGCGGCGGGCTGGCCACCCGCGGTGGCACCCTGCGGCTGCGATGCGGCTGCGGCGGCGTACGTCTTGGGCGCCGGCTCCGCGGCTGGCGGCGCGGCGGCAGGGGCGGGCGGCGCCGCAGGGCTCGCGCTCGCAGGCGGCTCCGTGGCCTGCGCCTGCCGCTCGTGGCGCACGGCGCGCTCGAGCTGCGAGTGCGGGTGCAGCTGTACGATGACGTCGCCGCTCTGCGTCGCGGTGAAGGAGACCGAGTACGGCGCTTCGCCGTCGTTCTTCTTCTCCGCGTAGACGAGCGCGTAGTCGCACACCTGTCGTTGGTGGTCAGTGAAGATGGTCTCTGTGCAGCGCTCGGCGGAGCCGACGCGAGAGAAGTGCCGCCTGAACGCCATGCGTTCAGGCGCTGTTTGAATGCCCAGTGTTGTGCGAGGGAAGAAGAAAAATTCTCTTTTCCAACACCACCGAGCTCGACGCGGTGCTTCGGAGCTCTCGGCACTGAACCACAGCAAATGTCTAGCCACGCTCTCGCTCGCAGCTATATCCTCGCGTCGGCCCTGCTGTGCCCGACGATAGCTCTGGCGTTGACGCCTGTCGCCTCGTCAGCGTCGCGCCGCGGCGCTGTTAAGCCGACGTTGGCTCCGGTTCGGCCTCACGCTCAGAGGACTGGCCGGCCGCTGCTCAGCGCCGACGCCGCACTCGCTGGCGAGGGCCCGCCCAGCCAAGGCGCGGCGGTGGTGCCAAGCATTATCAACCTGGCAAAGAACATAGTGGGCTCAGGTGTCCTCGCTCTGGCTGCTGGCGTCGCCGCCATATCGGTGTACCACAGCCTTCCCGAGATCTCGGCCGCAATCTCGCGGGCGCTTCTCTACCCAGTGCTCACGCGTGTCACGTCGACCCGCAGGGCAACCGGCGCGCCCTCGGCCCGGCCCTCGTCGTCCTCTTTGGGCTCGGCGGCGTCTCCGCTTACACCTTTTCGCTCATCGCACGGGTGGGCGACGACGTTGGTGCAGAGACGTACTTTGACACGTGGGGCAAGGTGGTGTCGGAGCGCTCTTCGGTGCTCGTCTCCGCCGCGATCACCTTCATGACCTGCGCGGCCGCCCTCTCGTACGCGATCATCATCGGCGACTCGTTCTCCTCCATCGCCACGCTCGCCGAAGCACCGGCCCTGCTGCAGCGCCCAAACCCGTGGATCCTGATCGCCTCGGTCGTACTGCTGCTCCCTCTCTCACTGATGCGCGACCTGTCGGCGCTGGCGGTCGGCTCGGTCCTCGGCAACCTCGGCACCCTCTTCACCGCCGGCTTCACCCTCCTCCGCCTCGCCGACGGCTCCTACGCACCCGGCGGCCGCTTCCACACCGCCATCGCAGCGGCGTCCCGCCCCGCGCTCAAGGCGCCTGCTATGGCGAGGCGTCTTGCCAGCAGCGCTACTCTTACTCCTCCTCACGACCGCCCCTTCTAAGGCGAGCGAGCCCGCCCTCGGCCCGGGCGTCTTCGTGCTCGTCTCGATGCTCGCCACCGCCTACGTCGCGCACTACAACGCGCCGACCTTTTACAAGGAGCTCGCCCCGCCAGAGGGAGGAGGAGCGCCGGCACACCCCGCAACCCGCAACCTCTCCACCCTCGCCCGCAACCCTCCCACGCCCTCGCCCTCACCCTCGCCCTCATCCTCCCGTCACCCTCCCATCACGCTCCCTCGCCCTCGCCCTTCCACCACTGTCCACGCGGCCCTGCTGCAACCGCATGCCGAGCCGTGCCCCCCTCTCCCTCCCCGCCGCAGGCTCGAAGCTGCCGCGCTTCAACAAGGTCGTGGCGGGCGGCTTCGCGCTCGCCGCCCTCCTCTCCGCCGCAATCATGTCTGGCGGGTTCCTCACCTTTGGCGCCGCCACGCAAGGGCTCCTCCTCAACAACTACGCTTCCTAGACACTTCCTAGACACCTCCTAGACACTTCCCTGTGAACAGGCTCATCCTCAACAACTACGCGACGACGGACGCGCTCGCTCTGATCGCGAGGGTCGGCATCGGCGCGTCCATCGTCTTCTCGTACCCGCTCAACTTCAACGCGATGCGCGGCGGCTTCCTCAAGCTCCTCCGCCTCGACATGTACGCGCACAGAACCGACCTCCATGTCGCTGCCACCGTCGCGCTGATGACGGCCTTCAACGGCCTCGCACTCTTCTTAA
>NW_005195016.1:6077-11475 GCF_000372725.1 Emiliania huxleyi CCMP1516
ATAAAGCTAGTTTCACACCCATCCCCGGCCAGCTAACTAGCACACCCCACCCGGCCGGACGATCGACATCCAGCTACGTGCTAGCAAGCCCTGCCCCCTCCCGGGGGTGCGCGTTCGCAGGGCAAGGGCCTTAAAGTAAACACAGTTCTCCGAGGGTTGGACCCGCGTACCGGGTTTCCCCTTAACTGCAGGACGCCCCCTCTACTCGGAGCTAGTGGACATTACACTGGACACCACGCCCAAACAGACACTTGCTTAGTCCTTGGTCCCGGGGCTCCACCTTCGGTCCTCCCGGGGCTCCGGTTCTCCCCGATTCGCTCTCTTGCTCGCTTGCCGAGCGTCATACGACGGCCGGTGTGGTCGTTTCCCTCGTTGTTGGTGTCGCTTCCTCCGCTGCCGCCTTTCGTCTTCGCTAGCCTCTCCCAGCTCCACCGGTTCTGAGAGTGTCGGCGGCCCGGCCGGGGTCACCCCGGGTGAGAACGGTGGCATTGGGTCGCGACCAGTTCCACCCCCGGGGGGTCGACAACCCTCGGAGACCCGTGTTTACTTTACGGCCCTTTCCCTGCGAACGCGCACTACCCCTAGGGGTCAGGGCTCTCTAGCCCGTAGCCCGATGCCGATCATCCGGCCCGCTGGGTGCGCTTCTTAGCTCCCCGGCCCTGGATGTGAGGTTAATGACTGCACTCCAAGTGCTCCAAGTGTAAGGGCTAGGGTGGGCGACGGCTAGCACCACACTCCTCTCCTTAAAATCCCTGTGTGGTGGCGGCGTGCCGTCCTCCCATCCCTCCCTTGGGTTGTCTGTTTTCTTTCTTATTTTCATCGCCGTAGCTCGGAGAGAGAGAGTTGTTTTGTTAGCTCGGTGAAGAAGAAAAATAGTTGATAAAATTGCAGTTGCTCTCAGGTCTCAGCGGCGTCCAGCACCCGGATCGATTGCCATTCGCTGTCGCTTGACCTTGACGCTTGAGCGAGCCGACTCGGAAGCCGATGAGCCCGGTGACGGCGGCGGCGATGTGTCGATCAAGGGTCTGGCAATCGTAGTCATTGGAAGGGACGATGCGCGCGTACTGTGGAGAACTGAGCGCTGCCAGAGGTTTTGTACAAAGCGACGGCAAGCAGGATCAGGCCTGCGCGACTGCGCGGATGCTCCACATATGAGTCGGGCTCGCTCGGGCAGCCTCGGCGAAGAAGTCTGACTCCTTGGTGGCGCTTGGCTGCGCAACTAGTTTTCATAGTTAAAAGTCCGGCGATTTCGAAGCGCCCGTGGCGGTTCGCGCGAGAAGGAGGGAGAGCGTTCGATTGAGGGGGCTCACGGCAAGGTCGCAAGGACACCGACCGAGGGGGGGGTCGGTCGTCACACCTCCCGCCGCCGAGAGAGCGACCGACCGGAGGGGGGGTCCGGTCCACATCGGGGGCAGACCACCGACCGGCGGGGGGCGCAGTGAAACCACCCCCTTCCCAACCCGCTCAGGGACGGACGCATTTCCCCCCTTTCAAAGGCGGTTCGAAGTTGATGAGACCTCCTCCCCCCCTCTCCAATGAAAGCGTAAAAAGAGGCGCCGAACGGGCAGGAAGCGGACGGAAGCGGACGTGGGTCACACAATGGCAGCGCTCCAGACGCGCTCTGGTAGCTGCCAATGAAGCTGTAGCCCATCGCGCGCCGGACGGCCACTGCACCTCTACTGCAGTGCCCTCCTGCACCGAGCGACGCGTCAAACCTTTGTTGCTGCCCATGACCGGCGGCGGCTCCGAGCTTGGGCGAGCGAGCCCTGGCTGAGCTGAGCTACTGCGGTCGCAATGCAGCGCTGCGGTCGGTGCAGAGTGGCCGTGCGCGTACGGCGTCGTACGCGCACGGCCGCTCTGCCTCAGTGGCGTGCGGCTTGGGCCAACTGAAGGTCGCTCTCCGACCTCGCTCGCCGAGCTCACAATTCGGCGCGAGCCGTATCGAGTGGAAGTTCGACTTCAGCTGCCGCGAGTGGATGGACTGCCTTGTCGAGTGCGAGCAGTTGGGCTCCGCCGGGAGCTTGTGGTGCAACATGTTCTCTGGGGGCCAGCAGACGCAAGCGCGCGAGCGCGTGTTGAAACCGGACGCTCCACAGCAACACTCAAGATACACTCGAAGGGGGGCACACGTTTTTTTATTCGGGTTCGGGGCCCAAGAGTACACTCTTGGCGACGAAACCGAAGCGGGTTGGCCCCGGGGTGGTTTCACTGCGTGTGCGAGTTATGGGACACGATGTCTCAAATATGAGGGGTTTTGACTCCTACCGGCTCCTGACGCTATCCCTGGCAGCTCTAATGACCAGGATCAGTAGTGCTATGATAGAGGCTGCCCATACTAGCGCAGGAGCTGCCACACTCGCCCGGACCGTCCCCCTCTGGGGCCGGTTCCGCAGCCCGCGAGAGCCGACAGCGGGGCCGTGCCGCGGGTGCCTACTGCCGAGTGCCACAAACACTGCGCCGTCCCGCCACCACCTACAGGCTGTCTTGTGTGATGGTTGGGATGTCCAAACGCCACCATCTTGGCTCTTGCGACCTCAAACCCGCGAGCTGTATGGGTGGTCCTGACGTCGACAGACGCCCGAGGACCACGGTGAAGCTGAGCCGGAACGCGTCGACAAGTCTCGTCTGAGCCCGTGGCGGTCGCCGGCTGAGTCGCCGTGCACGGCCCGGTACCTCAGGCGTCACCTCCGCAGCCTCAGGTCTCAAACTCCACCACCGCCGCCAGGACGCCGTCGGTGGCACGCTCGGCGGCGAGTTTGTGGCAGCTCCACAGCGAGCGCGGCATCGAGCCTATTCGGTCTGGTCGGTTAGGCGCACTCCCTGGGTGCCAGGGAGTGCGCCGAACGCGCGAGCGGTGCGTCCTGGCAGCCCGCGCTGGCTCCGGAGCTGCCACAAACTCGAGACACGCTTTTTTGGGACATTTTCGACGCTTTTGTCCCATATACTCGCACAACATGCCGCGCCGACGGTCTTGTGTGGACTGTGGAGACTGTTCGTCGTGTCGTCTACTTGTTCGTCTTTCTCTTTTTTCGGACGATCGTTGATCTACAGTGTACAGCGTGTCATGAGGCGTGCCATGCATGCCACTTATTTACACGTGATACAACGGACGGGAGCCCTGGCAACCCCGCGCGCGGCCCCGGCTGTCCGGCGCAAGCGCAGCTTAGTACTCGGCCCGGTCTCGCGGACGGTACCCCATCGATGGTACCCCACGGCCAGAGAGGAGGCAGATGGTCACGTAGAGCAGCAGCCCCGGCGGTCCGATGCCGTTGGTGAGGAGGAGCGAGGCCCACGTGAAGCCAACGTCCCGCTCCAGGCTGTCCAGCCAGATGGCGCGGCCGACGAAGAGGTCCCAGATGAGAACGTGCGGCCAGTCCTCGGCCACGAAGTCACGCACCTCGAAGAGGCGCACCATCCCGTCCAGCTGATTCTGCGCCGGGTCGAAGACGTCCGCGAATATCTTGACCGGCTCCGTGCCTCCAGGCGCCGACGCTGCCAGCAGGACGATGGCGAGGTGCGCGAGCGAGAGCGCAATCACCGGCGCGATGGGACCCATGACCCGCGCGGTGAGCGACGACCGCGGCGCCGCCACCATCAAGACCCACAGAAACTGCGGCGCAAAGGTATCCAGCGAGACGAGTGCATCGATCACCGGAGCACCGGCTGCTGTGAGCGCCACCGGCCTCGCACGGTGGGCGTTCAGAGAGTCGTCGTTCTCCGAGCGTAGCGGCGAGTGTAGCGGCGTCACTCGGAGCGCAGTCTGGACCGGTGCGAACGCCGACGCGGTCGCGGCGAGGGCAAGCACCGAGAAGCGCATATGTGTACATGTTTTTTGGTTTGTGCGAGCGGAAGCGCGGCTTCCACCTAACCCAGGTCAGCACGGGTCAGAACGGGTTACCACAACCCGACGCTAACCCGGCACAACCCAGCACTAACCCGTCCTAACGTATGCCCCCGAGCAGCGCGGGTTAGCGCTGGGTTAGCGCCGGGTTAGGGTCTCGGGTTGGGCTTTGGGTTACGTTCGTTCGGGTTAGTTAGCGCCGGGTGCGCCTCCGTTCGGCGCACCCACCCTGATCTGGCAGCTCGATCCGCCGCTAAGGCGGCATCAATGGCGCGTTGCTCCCGCCGCTGGCGGCGGCGCTCCTTCCGTGCCGTGGTTTGTCAACAACATATCTACATAGGTACCGACGCCACCACCCTCGCCCAGGGATCTACAAACAACGCTGTCTTAAGGTCCGACAGGTTCGGCACCGGGCACCGCCTCGGTATACAAAATGCGCCTGCGGGCGGACCCTTACAGATCACAGTCAGATCACATAGGTACCGAACACACAGAAAGGCGCGCAACCCGGGGTGCGCGCTGCACTAACCCGGCCCTACCCCACCCCCTAACCCGGCGCAAACCCATGCTGACGTATGCCCCCCAGCCGCGCGGGTTAGCGCTGGGTTAGTGCCGGGTTAGCATCGGGTTATGGTAACCCATTCTGACCCGAGCTGACCCGTGCCGGGTTAGTGAGCACTAACCCGCGCTAACCCACGCTTACCGATAGACTCACCCTGGTACCTCCAATGGAGGTAGATTTTTTTAGCGAGTTCACAGCCTTGTTATTGAGAAGGAAATACTTCCTATGGCGCTGTGCGCTGGTCTGTATGAGGTTGAGGTGCGAGCCCTGGACGCTGGAGGCCCTGGGGATGGGTTCACATAAACGCACATCCCCGGGCCCGAAATCGCACAGAGACATTCACGCAACACGGGGTCGAAAACCTTCTCGCGCTAGACGTGGACTCGGAGGCCGCACCGGTCAGGCGCGCAGCCGGAGAGAGAGGGCGGCGCTCAATCGCCGCACGCGGCGAGCGCCTCCATCATCTCCGCCTCATGAGTGCGGGTGGGTAGGCCCTAAAACGGCGGGAGGGGTAGGGGTGCCGCTGTAGGGGTGTGGAGGGGTCGGGAGGGCGGGAGTGTGGACCGTGACCTAAAGCCCTCCACCGATAGAGGTGTCAGGCGGCAGGGCCCAGGAGGGGTGGGGGCTGGGAGGGCTGGCCAAAAGCGAGGCGTAGGAGGGCTCGTGAGGGCTTGGGAGAGGTGGAGAGCTCGGAGGGGTCGGAGGGCTCGGAGGGCAGAGAGGCACGAGGGTGGCGCTGGTGGGCTCGGGAGGGCTCGGGAGGGCTCACAAGGGATGGAGTGCCCGGAGGGCTCGGAGGGGCGAGCCGCCGAGCCGGGCTCGGGGGGCTCGGGGGGCTCGGAGGGCTCGGAGGGCTCGGAGGGCTCGGAGGGCTCGGAGGGCTCGGAGGGCTGGAGGGCTCATGTAGGGGTCTGGAGGGCTCGGAAGCTCGAGCCCTCCGAGCCCTCCGAGCCCTTCAAGCCCTCGGATGGAGTGCTCGGAGGGGTTGGAGGGGC
>NW_005195016.1:11927-14373 GCF_000372725.1 Emiliania huxleyi CCMP1516
ATAGCCTCCGAGCCTCCGAGCCCTCTTGGGGGGCAGTCACACAATCGTTTTCTTTGTCCTTTTGCGACCCCTCCCGGAGGGCCCTTCCGACCCCTCTCGAGCCCTCCCGCCACGAAGATCCTCCCCTGGTCCGACCGTCCCTCCGAGCCCACCCGGCGTCCGGGGAGGGGGTTAGCCCTGTGGAGCCCTCCCGACGCCGATCCGACGGGGACCCCTCCAGCCCTGTGGGCTGGCGAGCCCTCCGGTCGGAGGGGTGGAAGTGGGAGGGCTCGAAGACGGACCTCTCTCGCTCCGGGAGGGTGGAGCGCGAGGGGTGGAGGGTGGAGGGGTGGAGGGGTGGTTGAGCCCTCTAGCTCTGTCGATATAGCCCTACCCCGCCCGCCGTTTTAGGGCCTACCCACCCGCTATGCGCCTCATACGCCCCCTCCGCCCCCGCGCCCCGCCCCCGCGCCTGTAGCGTCCGTGCGCGAGGATGGCCTCGCCGGGTCCCCCTTAGCCTACATACACGTTTCCGGAAACCAAAAAAAAGGAAACGAGAGGGTCCCCAGCACTTTTCGTTACCGGAAATTTCCAGGGAAACCAGAGGGTGTTTGGAGCTCCATTCTGGCAACTCTCGAGTTTCCCTGAGTCTGAGAGCTGGTCTGGGGCAAAATCTGAGGCGAAACCGAGGAAACCGGCAAACTACCCGGGTATTTTCCAGGTATACCCGGGGGTTTCCAGGTATACCCGCAAATAGCCCGGTATTTTGCCCCGCAAAAATAGCCCGGTATTTTGCCGATTTGGCTGATTTTGGGCCCAAACCAGCTGATTTCCACGGAGTTTCCTCGGGAAACTAAAGAGGAAACGAGCTGTAGAGAAACACGGAAAGGAAACGAGACGGGGTGAGCGAGGAAACATGTATGCAGCCTAAAAATGGTCCCCCGGGTGGTGCGGCCGCAGCAGCTATGGCAGCAACCGCAACAGAGGTAGCAGCAGCAGCCGCCATCGCCGTCGCGCGGTCCATCAGCATATGGACAGCATCTTAGGCTGCACACATGTTTCCTCGCGCACCCCGTCTCGTTTCCTTTCCGTGTTTCTCCACAGCACCCTCTCGTTTCCTCTCTAGACTCTTTTCCCGAGGAAACTCCGTGGAAATCAGCTGGTTTGGGCCCCAAATCAGCCAAATCGGCAAAATGCCGGGGTATTTTGCCGATTTCCTCGGTTTCGCCTCAGATTTTGCCCCAGACCAGCTCTCAGACTCAAGAAGAAGAAATCTTGTTGGTCTTCAAAAATCTCTCTCTCAGACGCAGGGAAACTCGAGACACGAGAGTTGCCAGATGGAGCACCAAACACCCTCTAGTTTCCCTGGAAATTTCCGGAAACGCAAAGTGCTGGGGACCCTCTCGTTTCCTTTTTGGTTTCCGGAAACATGGATACAGGCCAAACAGCACCTTGAACGAATATCGAGTATAGCGAGTTCACCGCTTTGTTTGGTACGCTCAAAAAATAAAAAAATCTAGGGATTTGACCGCAACTCTCGTCGGCGACATGATGGGGGACCAGACTCGGAAGCGCAGGGTTCCGGCTCCGAGCCGGATAGGGAGCCTGATAGGTGCCTGAAGAAAAGTGTTTTTGTCTGAACAAAAGCGGTTGCTGCCATAGCTGCTGTGCGGCCGCACCACCCGGCGAGGCCATCCTCGCGCGCACGGACGCTACAGGCGCGGGCGCGGGCGGGGGTGGAGGGTGCGTATGAGGCGGAGATGATGGATGGAGGCGCTCGCCGCGTGCGGCGATTGAGCGCCTCCCTCTCTCTCCGGCTGCGCGCCTGACCGGTGCGGCCTCCGAGTCGGCGTCTAGCGCGCGCGATAAGGTTTTTGCTCGCCTTCCCTGGGACCCCGTGTTGCGTGACTCTGTGCGATTTCGGGCCCGGGGTTGTGCGTTTACGTGAACAAAAGCGGGAAAAGAATTTTACAACAAAACTCCCTCGCACAACACTGGGCACGGGACTGGCGAGTAGGTAGGTAGGTAGAAAGGTGAAGAACAGCCAGGCTCGGACTGGCGAGCACTGCACTACTCGAGTACACAAAGCGGGAAAAGAAGGAAATCCGCGCCCGGGCAGCAGGTCAGAGCGACTCCACCGTCATGCCGAAGCGCGGCGGCTCTGACGCCGGCAGAGGTGGGAGTCGGCGACAGAAGACGAAGAAGGCGGAGCCAGCTCCAGCGTATGTCGTTGGGCGCGCGTGCCGCGTGCGGCTGCTCGGCGCCGAGGAGTGGCTTTCTGCGTCGGTAATCGCCATCTCCGGCGCGGACCGGCGGTCTCTCGACCTGCAGCTCGCCGACGACGAGGACGGGGTGGGCCACAGCTGCCGCATCCACCTGGACCAGCAGCCGGTGCACGTCGCCGACGAGATTGTTTGGGCAAAGGAGCCGCCGGGGGAGGGGAAGGCGGCGGCGACAGCTGGCCAGT
>NW_005195015.1:0-1181 GCF_000372725.1 Emiliania huxleyi CCMP1516
GTGCTGGGGACTCCCGGCGACGGCGACTTCTTGCCGTCGGCGGGCGTAGCCTGGTAGACGACGCTCTCGCCCAGCCGGCGGACTGCAGCCTCGACGCCGTCCACGTAGCCCGGTCCGGAGCCGCTGCGGGCCGACGCGGGCCCGCTCTTCCCCGCCGCCATCGGCGTGGGCAGGCCCGGATAGCAGGTGGTGTCCTGCAAGCGCGATAGGGGCACACGGGAAGGGAGATTGTTACCGGTGGGAGAGCGAGGAGTGCCAGGAGAGAATGCTGCGGCGCGCTCACCGCTGGGTCGGGCGTGTTGGAAACGGTCTTGGCCGGCTTCTCGATCTCCTTGGCAGCCTCCTCGGCGACGGCCTCCTCGGCGACGGGCGCCTCGGCGACGGGCGCCTCCTGGGAGGCGGACACCTCGGCGGCGGCGGGCTTGATGGTCGCCTCCTCGGTGGCGGACTCCTCGGCGACGACGGGCTCCTCGGAGGCGGCCTCCTCGGCGGCGGCGGCCTCCTCGGTGGCGGCGGACTTGGTGGCGGACTCCTCGGCGGCGGACTCCTCGGCGGCGGTCTCCTCGGCGGCGGCGGTGGCGAACTCCTCGGCGACGACGGCCTCCTCGGAGGCGGCCTCCTGAGTGGCGGCCTCCTCCTTCACAACGACGTCGTTGTTGACGCCGCACGCCTGCGCGAGGGAGAAACGTAAATGTTTGGAGACGGGGACACCGCAGGGACAATGCCGATCCTGGCGTAAAAGTGCGCACCTCAGCTCCGAGCGAAGGCGGCAGCGTCAGGCTCGCGCGGCGGCGCTGATACCACTCCTCATACTCCGCACGGGAAGCGAAGTAGCCACCGACCTTGACGGAAGCCGTTGGCCCGAGCTCGGTCTGAACCTGGGCCCCCTCCGCGAAACAAAAGCTGATAGGCACCTTTGCGAGGCTCCGATGGAACACGTGGGGGTTGTCGAACCAGACGCCCTTTGTTGATCTCACAACCAAGAAAGCCGACTCGCCCTCGCCCTCATTGAAGTCGACCATGTAGCGCCTCTCGGCGCGCGTCCTGCAGAGCAGAGAGAATGGGGGCCGCCCGTGAGAGGGGTGAGGCAAGGCGCCTGCATTGGTCGGAACAGCTATGCGCATGTGTGGGGTCTGAAATGAGAGGAGAGTGACGGGGGACAAAGCTCGGACGTTGAGCCT
>NW_005195014.1:0-1181 GCF_000372725.1 Emiliania huxleyi CCMP1516
TATACACACATGTGTTGTGCTGTGCGCCCCGCTGATTTTTTTCTTTATCGTGCTGGGAGAGTGTTGCTGGCGTGTGTGTGGTGGTGATCGTGTGTGTGTGAGAGAGATCTTTATTAACCAACAAGAAATCACGACTCTCACAGTGATTTGGGCTCGGCAGCTTGTTAGCCCTCAGCCGAAGCTGGGGCCGGTCCCGTAGCCGAGAGAGTGTGTGAGAGAGAGATTTTTGAAGACTGACTGGGATCTGGGTGTGTGTGTGTGAGTGAGAGAGAGAGAGAGAGATTTTTAGCAATACCAAACAACTCTAACACTCGCACGTCATTTGGGGCCTGGAGCCCCTGCAGACTGTAGTTTGTGGTGGTTTAGTCTTTAGAGTTTGCGGGGGGGGGACTGATTTGGGCGGTCGACTTCAATTTTGGGGTGTGTGGATGGACGACTGTTATGGGGATCCTGCCAACGCGCTACAGTTGTAGCCCGACTGCACATAAGATGGACACCTCAACGGGAAGGGCACTCGCAGCAGGCGGGGCCGAATCCTGCAGCCTTAGTCTTGGCCCGATCCGGCGGCATGCCACGGGTAGGCGGCCCTTCACGCGCGCGCGAGACGTGCAGACAGGGTTGCCAGGTGAGAGCGAATGGCGCGGTTCACGCCTCGCACAACAGAGAGAGAGATGCGCTCTACATGGATCATGGTGGGACCATAAAAGAGAGCGAGTACTTGGGCGAGTAGGCCGTGCGCGGTGCGGTCAACGCTGCGCGCGCGCGACTTTGCGCGCGAGGCGGTGCAGCTTGAGAACGGCGGTGGGCGAGAAGCCGCCGCCGAACGTCTCGTGTGGAGCAGCAGGTTGAAGTTGTTGCGCTTGACAAAGATCGCGTCGTGGTAGGCGATGCGCCTTGTGTTGACGTAGCCGTGGCCGGTCTTGTGGGAGAAGGGTTGTGTCAGGTTGGCCGGGCTGCCCGCGCGCCTTGTTGTGTGTGTGTGTGTGTGTGTGTGTGTGTGTGTGTGTGTGTGTGTGTGTGTGTGTGTGTGTGTGTAGTGTAGTGTGTGTGTGTGTGTGTGTGATTTTTCGAAGCCAACAAGAAATGTGTCTCTTCTTCTGTGTGTGTGTGTGTGTGGCCTGTGAGGGGAGCGTCTATAGACACCTACCTCACCCGACACCGACCCCACACATACTCTCGTC
>NW_005195013.1:0-1181 GCF_000372725.1 Emiliania huxleyi CCMP1516
TGCACGGGAATGAATCGTAGAGTACCCTCACTTACTGTATCATGACGGATGGCATGTGCGCGCTCGGCGCGCAGCTCGGCGCGGGCTCGGATGCGTCTCGAGAAGGGATGGCTCGCAGATCGGATGTGTCTTTTGATAACGAGGTTCTTATTTTTGACCATAATGCATAAACGGGGCTGGCAGCCCATAGATAGCCATGTACACGATACAGATACACGCGACCCCGTTTTAGATTTTACTGGCGTAAATGCAACTTGTACTTGACCCACGTGTGCACGTCCGACCTCTCTCTCCCCGGACCCCGCGCTCCCCCCCACCTACGGTACGGGGTGTGGAGCTGGAGGGTGAGTTGACCAGGGGTTGTGCGCTGGGCCCTCCTGCAAGCGCTGCAGTCGCGCTCCCAATACGTGCATCACTTTTGTGACGGTGTTGGGCCGACATTGCGCCCGCGAGATTCTGCATGGGCAGCGACTCCGAGAAGTCCGAGATGAGCTCGGTGGCGGAGGGGAAGAAGTACTGTTGTGGGGCGCGGGGGCTGCACGTCGAACACAGCTTTGCTGCAGCTGTCACGTGTCAAAACTCACACGTGTATCGGAAGTGTCTAGGCTTATGCGGTGCATGCCACCTCGACATGTCCTACATATTCTCCGGCGCCTCCTCCTTCGACAAGGACCTCAGCTCGTGGGACGTGTCGGCGGCCATCGACATGGACGACATGTTCGACGGCGCCTCCTCCCTCAGCGACTGCAACAAGGCGCTCATGCACGCAAGCTTCGTCGCACAGACGAGCGCGTGGCCCTCCTCCTACAACTCGCGGGGCTCGCTTGCGTGCCCTCCCTCGCCGCCGGCCTCGCCGCCCTCGCCGCCGCCCGCATCGCCTCCGTCCGCCTCGCTGTCCTTTCCGCCGCCGCCGTCCGCCTCGCCCTCTCCGCCGCCGCTGTCCGCGTCGCCCTCGCCGGCTGCCGCCGCGGCGGCGGCACATGACCCGTCCTTTCAACTGCTTAGCACTGCGGGTGCCCCCCCCTCCTCGTCCCCCCCCTCCTCGTCCCTCCCCCTCCCGGGCCACAGCCACTGCCTCCAACCCCCCCCCCCCCTCCCCCACCTGCCCCCATGTCCGAGCCTCGCCACCACGCGCGCCCCGCTACAGGCGTGTCCGGGACGGACGAGCAGAACAAGGGCAA
>NW_005195012.1:0-1181 GCF_000372725.1 Emiliania huxleyi CCMP1516
CAGAGGGGCGCAAACGTTTGAGTCGAAATCAGGGTAAGCACGGCGGACATTCCGATTGCGGGGGCCGGAAGAGAGAGGGAGCCGGCACAATGGAGGGACACAGAGACCACACGCGCAGAGCACAAGACACTCAGCCAGGGGGCACTCCCTCTGTTTGGATGGTGAGCACCTGTCCTTGCGCCTCTCTTCGAAAAATGGGGGTGGGGGGGGGGGGGGGGGCTCCGAGACGCTTGTGATGAGCGGTGTGCCTTTGTCTCAAGGCGAGACGCCCCTCGAGATCTCCCACAATCTCCCACAATCTCCCACAATCTCCCACAATCTCAAGGCGAGACGCCCCTCGAGATCTCCCACAATCTCCCACAATCTCCCACAATCTCCCACAATCTCCCACAATCTCCCACAATCTCAAGGCGAGACGCCCCTCGAGATCTCCCACAATCTCCCACAATCTCCCACAATCTCAAGGCGAGACGCCCCGCGAGACGGCGATCGTGTGGAGCTTCTCGCGCCGGCACCTCAAGTGCGCGCTGCTGCTGCGCGAGCACGAGGCGGAGGACGCGCCGCCCCCGCTCTCCGACAAGTCCGACAGGCAGATCGCCCGCAATCTGCCACGATCTCCCACAATCTCCCACAATCTCCCACAATCTGGCGCAGTCTCACACAGACCTCCGACAAGCCCACAGGTACATCGCCGCGGCGATGGCGCGGCTGGCGGCGGCGGTGGAGTCAAACAGGGCCGACCTCGTCGACAGCGAGGAGGGTGGCGGCGAGGGAGCCAAGCTGGCGCTTCCGTCGGAGCTGGAGACTGCGTGCATGCGCCCACTTCGAGTCGAGCGGCGGCACTCCTCCCCTCGTAGGCCCTTCCGTCGGAGCTGCTCTCTGCGTACATGCGCGCCGGCTCCGCGCTCGGCGACGTCGGTATGATCAAGAACCTCGCCGCGGCGCCGACCAGCCTCGCCTTGCGTACCGGAAGGGTGCGGGCAGCGTGAGCTCTTCACGCCGTGTGCTGCGAACAGGCGCAGCCCGACCTCGTCAGCGTGATGACTCAGTGCTCTTCATCCATTGAGCCGGTGTCGTTCGTAGGCGCAGCCCGACCTCGTCAACGTGCCCGACGCGACGGGGCGCACGGCGCTGCACGCCGCATGCGAGAATGGGCACGTCGGCATCGCCGCGGCGCTGCT
>NW_005195011.1:0-1181 GCF_000372725.1 Emiliania huxleyi CCMP1516
CCCTATCTGTAGATTCTGTTGGGCAACATTAAGGCATCACACGTGGATTATCAAATCGACTGCCACGGTGTGGCAAGCAGCGGTTATGTCGGAATTCTCCTGTCGGCTGGAGGCTCTTGGTCTGTTGTCAGAGGGGGGGGGGGGTATGTCTTGAGGAGGCAAGCAAGGGGAGGGCGGCGGTGGGGAAGGTGATGGTGAAGGCATCGGCGGTGATGGTGGCGGTGGGGAAGGTGGTGGGGAGGGCGGCGGTGGTGATGGTGGCGGTGGGGAAGGTGGTGGGGAAGGTGGTGGGGAGGGCGGCGGTGGGGAAGGTGGTGGTGAAGGCATCGGCGGTGATGGTGGCGGTGGGGAAGGTGGTGGGGAGGGCGGCGGTGGGGAAGGTGGTGGTGAAGGCATCGGCGGTGATGGTGGCGGTGGGGAAGGTGGTGGGGAGGGCGGCGGTGGTGATGGTGGCGATGTAGAGGGTGGCATCGAAGGAGATAGCGCGCACGGGTCAGTTCCGCTCCATGTGTTGCACGTCTCTGTCAGCCGGCACCAGTTTGTGGTCCACACCGCGTAGAAGTTGCACGACGGCATCGCCTCGCATTTGCTCCTGCAAGCCGCCTCGTCGGCAGTGAAGCCCACGAAGAGCGCCGGGTCGTAGCACTTGGTGAGGGCGTTTGCGGAGATCAAAGGCGAGCACAGCTTTGGTGGGGGTGACGGCGGCGGCGGCGGCGGCGCCGAAGGTTGCGTGCACGCCAAGCAGCCTTCACATTCCGACCAGCCGCACTTTTTGTCCCAGCCCTTTGTGTTGGTGGCGCAGGAGGCCTTGCATTTGCCGGGCTCCGGCGCAGGCGGCGGGGGCGTCGCCGTGCACTCGGAGCAGCCTTCACATGCCGACCAGCCGCACTTTTTGTCCCAGCCCTTTGTGTTGGTGGCGCAGGAGGCCTTGCATTCGCCGGGCGCCGGCGCAGGCAGCGGGGGCGCCGCCGTGCACTCGGAGCAGCCACCGCAGGCCGACCAGCCGCACTTTTTGTCCCAGCCCTTTGTGTTGGTGGCGCAGGAGGGCCTGCAGTTCGCCAACGAGGCGCAAGCACCGCATCTAGCGCACTTCGACCAGGCGCACTTGACCGTCCAGTCCTGGCCATCGTCGAGGCAGAATTTGCGGCAATCATCTCCCGCGGCCGAGGCTAGCGCCATGG
>NW_005195010.1:0-6273 GCF_000372725.1 Emiliania huxleyi CCMP1516
GAGATGTGGGGAGATGCGGGGAGATGTGGGGAGATGTGGGGAGGTGTGGGGAGATGTGGGGAGATGTGGGGAGATGTGGGGAGGTGTGGGGAGATGTGGGGAGATGTGGGGAGGCGTGGGGAGGCGTGGGGAGATGTGGGGAGATGTGGGGAGGTGTGGGGAGATGTGGGGAGATGTGGGGAGATGTGGGGAGATGTGGGGAGGCGTGGGGAGATGTGGGGAGATGTGGGGAGATGTGGGGAGATGTGGGGAGGCGTGGGGAGGCGTGGGGAGGCGTGGGGAGATGTGGGGAGATGTGGGGAGGCGGCGTTGGGGGTTCTCACAGCGTGAACATTCACGGACCGGCTGACTGTGTACAGCGGAAGAGGCGCGAAGTCTGCGACGCGTGCCAGTGGGTGGTCTCCTCCTCTTGGAGGTGGACGAGCGGGCTGCGCCGTGGGGCAGCGAGTCGCGCCGTCGCGGTCATCGGGGTGGCGCGGCCGGCGAGAGAGGGCGCGGCCGGCGAGAGACGGCGACGTGTGCTTAGAGGTGGTGGGGTCTGCAGAGAGCGCGCACCAGCTCGGTGAAGTCGATAAAGTCGAACTCCATGCCCATGTCGGTGAAGAGGGTCCGGCACGCGCGGTTGGTGCCGCCGTACGAGCAGTTCGTGATGACGCAGTGGTCGCCCGCCTGCAGACAGACGCGAGAAGCTGCCAAGCCCGCTCGGTCTCTAGGTCTGCCCTCTCAATGACCACCTCGATGCACGCTCGAGGTGGCCTTATCTTATGGAGGGGAGAACTAGAAGCATCATCTAGGAGGGAGGCCCCCCCCCCCCCGCCCGACCCGCCGATACCCCCTCTCGCGCCTGCATCGTTGAGGTGATCACCGCGATGGTCGCAGCCATGCCGGTGCTGAAGCAGGCGGCACCTACAGGCGCGGAGGCGTCGGCAGAGGCGGGCGTGAGGGCGGGCGTGAGAAGGCGGCGGCGGCGAGATTGGCGGCGGCGGTGAGGGTGGCAGTGAAGACTGGCGGCGAGGGTGGCGACGGGCACGGCGGTGGTGGCGGCGGCGGTAGCGAGGCACCGTAGCCGCCCTCGAGCTCTGCGATCTTGTTTTCGAGGACGGTGACCGTGGGGTTGTTTGTGCGCGAGTACGAGTAGCCCTTGGCGAGATACTCGTCGACCGACTCCTGCACGTACGTCGTCGACTACAGGGAGGGGTGTTGCCGGGGCGGGCGTCAGGCGTGAGGGCCACAGCGCAGCAGCCTCGGTCTTCGCTGGCTGCTGTGAGCAGCCGCGCCTGGTAGACCGGCGTGAGGATGGCGCCGGTAATGGGATCAGGGTCGACGCCGGCGTGCACGAGCTTACTGCCAGGCAAACAGGCGAGGGGTCAAGCTGGCTCCCGCTCCGGCGGCGGTTGGCGGGGCGGGACGCGCACGTTTCGGTGTGCAGGTCGTCCTTATTCCGCACCCACTGGCCAGACTTGAGCGCCAGCGTGCGGTACGTGCCGCTGCTGGGAGCTATCCTCGCCGCGGAGCGCGACACAGAGCGGAGCATAAGGCTTCGCTCACCTCGCGTTCTTGATTCTCGTCTGTCTTCACACATAAGTGGCCCGCCCGCTGGGAATAGGACCGCCGCAAGCGGCGTGGCGTGGGGCGGTTGAGCATCCCTCCGGGGGCCCCTCTCTCTCTCTGCGCCGGGGAGGCGTTGTTGGAGGCTAGGACGCAAGCGTCGGTCGCCTGCGGTGCCCGAGACCGCACTGCGTCGGGCAAGACGGCGCTGCAGTACGCCAAAGAACAGGACCACGCCGAGTGCGTCGAGGCCTTCAGGACGTATCTCGGCGAGGTGGCGGCAACTCGGAGCAAGGCGGCGGCGGTCGAGGCGGGCGGCGCAGGGGCGGGCGGCGGGCTGTCATGGCTGGCCTGGCGAAAAAAAAATTTCCTTTCCCCCCGGGCACATCTCTGCAGGCGCGTCGCCCCGCATGCCGTCGCCCTGGCGCCCTGGCGCACACCGTCCACCGGCCTTGTGTGTGCCCAAAGAGGAGCTTGCCCGCAGCACTCCCCCGTGTGCGTCCGGCGCCGCTGGCGGGCCCC
Organism: Emiliania huxleyi CCMP1516; assembly: GCF_000372725.1. Lineage (NCBI taxonomy): Eukaryota > Haptophyta > Isochrysidales > Noelaerhabdaceae > Emiliania > Emiliania huxleyi. The sequence continues at coordinate 2,071 of NW_005195010.1, forward strand.
ACACTGCGCACGCCGCGTCGAGCCCTGCGCTGCCCAGCGCCCCCCTCGCTGTGCTGAGTGATTCCCCCTCGCATGCGCGCAGCATGCCGAACATCTGGGGCATCCATCCCAAGGAGAACTCGGCCGGCGCGCGCCACTGGTGCGCCCTGCCCCGCTGCCCAACGCGCTGAGCATGCCACATTGCCACGTGGCGGGTCGGCCGGCACGCCGCCGCCGAAAGCCTGATCCCTATCTCCCTCCCGCGCCCTCCGCAGCCGCGTTTGCCACAGCGTGCGCGGCCTTATCCGCAAGTATGGCCTCGACATCTGCCGTCGCTGCTTCCGCGAGTACGCCAAGGACATTGGCTTCATCAAGTACAGCTAATGCGGTTCAGGGACAGCCGACCCGCTGCCCCTGTGCGCTCTCTTTCGCTTCGCTCGTCGCGCCTTCCGCGGCGCGCCGCCAGAGGCTATCCCGCGTAGGATGCGGTGGCCCGTGATGAGCCGCGGCGGCGCGGTGTCGGAGGGAGAACGCGGCGCTGGAGGGGGGAGGGCGACGGTCACTGTATTTTAAGCTCAGTAACGTCGCAAACAGTTTTCTGGCAGTGAGAGTGGCCAGTGTTGCGTCTTCCCTCATGGTCATGCCAGATCGGCAGATGCCACGGCGCCGCTGGCGCGGGCCATCGCTCTCTCCTCGCGGCTCTGATGCACGCTCGGGCTCGCGACTGTCGTCGTGGAGTGTGGTGGGAAACAAAACCGGCGCCGCCCTGCGGGGTGTCGCCCGAGGCCCGCAACAAACGACACTGTGGCCCTGGCGCTCCAAAGCTCCTCTCCTCGCCAAATAAATCTGCCGTGGGTGTCTCCGCCAGACTCCGTCTCCCCAGCTCCCCAGCCACCGGCCCCGCGGATCACATAATCGTGCACGCGAGGCGGCATTCTATCGGCGCCTGCCAGGGTCGGGGGGGCGCGGTTGGTCAACAGCGCTTGCCAGGCGCGCGGAAGTGTGGTGCGACGCGGTGGATAGCATGCCCGGAGGCCAAAATGTGGGCGCTTTGATTCAGTTGTGTTGGAGCACGCACATGATGATCCGACACCCAGCAGATGCAGCAGCCGTTGGCGTACGACGTGAGCGAGAAGTCATCATCATCGTCCGTCGGCGGTCGTCTCGCCGGCCCCGCGTTTACCTGCGCTGGCGAGGCGATGGATGTGTGTAGGGCGCGCCTGTGGTCGAGCCGGCGGCGGCGTGGCCACGCACCCGATCCTTGGCGGACAAGCCTGACGTGATGGCTGTTTTCGGCGACTGATCTGTGCCTTTCCCAGCGGACGCAGCGGCGGCAGTGCCGTTGGCCATCGTGTCCCAACAGCAAGAGGAGCACACTTGGTGCGCCGCCTTCTTTGAGGGGACGCATTTTTTTCTCTGTACCTGCTGCCTCTTAAACGAACACATTTCGAGCGAGTGAACAGCAGCTCCTGAGCACGGCGCCGCAGGCGCCTGTTGATAGGTCCAGTGATAGCCCTGGGTGGGCAATCAATGCATACGCCTACCTACTTGGGCCGGCAATCAAACAAACACATCAATCAAACACAAACAACAACAACAAACAACAGGGCTCCAGGCCCCAAATGACGTGTGAGTGTTAGAGTTGTTTGGTATTGCTAAAAATCTCTCTCTCCCAAACAACTCTAACACTCACACGTCATTCTCTCTCTCTCTCTCCCAATCAATGCATACGCCTCAGATCGCCCGACCGCGTCCCGGTCGGTGCTCTGCGTTCGGATTTGGAGGAGAGAGGATTTTTGAAAACCAACAAGAAATCATGACTCTCATGGTGACTCAGTGATTTGGGCTCGGCAGCTTGTCAGCCCTCAGCCGAAGCTGGCTGGGGCCGGTCCCGTAGCCGAGAGAGCCCGCGCCGATGAGTTCTCGACGCGGTCGGGGGGCCTTGCGGAGAGACCAGCGAGTTGGCGATCTCTGTACTTCATGGCGCCCTCAAAGTGGGGCTGGCTGACTCGCCAGTAGCAGAGGTCGATACTCTTCTCTGGACGACCCATAGGATGCCACGAATGCCTGAAGGAGAGGGAGGCGAGGCCAGAGGCAGACTCAGCTGCTCTCGGGTGATCTCGCTTTGGTGGCCGAAGGACCCGATGGTCCTGTCACATTCCTCATTCGCGTTCCGAGTCGTGGGGGTAGAAGATTGCGGGGGGGGCATCGAGTCAGCACTTCCTTGTAGTACAGCGGACCGCCAGGCTCGCCGGCAGCAACCGCAGGGAGGCAGCATATCAGGCACCAGTCTTCTGGAGAGCCCAACAGCTGCAGTCGCGATGGCAGAGTCGGCCGCGGTTCGAGCGAGCAGCTTTTGGCTGCGGGATCGAATCGCGGAAGGCTCATGCCCTCGCGGAGCGACGCGGGTCGCGCGGCGCGCGCGTGTGCGAAATGCGACAACAGACGACAGACGACAGACGCCTGAGCGCTGAGCGACTGAACGACCGTCGCCGCAATCGACACCGCCGCCATTTTGACGAGCAGCGCGAGCGCGCTCGTCGGCGGCCAGCCGTCGCGGGCCGGGCCGAGCCCGGCCTCAACCGGCCGCGCCGCCGCAGCAGGGAGTAATGGAGAAGTCTGTCCGCGCCTAAGGATTCTGCCTTTCCTATTCTGCTCTACTAAACAAGGATTCTTGCTATTGTACCTCTCACCAGATTCCCCTTCCCAGGTTCCTCTTCTGCTCAGATATTCTGATTCTCTTCCCAGACTCTCCCATCTTGGCCCCGCTTTCAGCTTCCTGATTCTCCATTCTCGTTTCCTCCGCTTCCTTTCCGATTCTTCTAGGGCAGCCAGAGCCAATTCCTGATTCTGCTCCCCCCTCCCGATTCTCCTCTCTCTCTTCCTATTCTTGACGCTCCATTTGATTCTTGATTCCTGATTCCTGATTTGTCGGCTCGCCCACATTTTGGACCGGGATTCCGATTCCTACTTCCTGATTCCTGATTCCTGATTTTTGTCTGTTATCTTAGGAGAGAGAGAGAGAGAATCTTTCTTTCTTTCTTTTTCCAACATTTTGGACCGGGATTCCGATTCCTGATTCCTGATTCCTGATTCCTCGGAGTCACGCATTTCGGCGCGTGAAGGGTGAAGTTCAAATAGGGACTCGAAATAGGGACAGTTTTCCATACACGTGCGTCTTCTTGTTACATATATATTTCCGGGCTTATCACCGACCGGGTTAGAGGCATGGAGATTGCGGTGGGGTGCGAGAGTTTTTTCACCGCTCGCGGGCTCGACCGAGGTGCCACTGCAACGTGCGTATCAGTAAAAGACAGAAAGAAGAATTTTACAAGGAAAGCCTCTCGCACACGCACGATTCACAGCCTTGTTATTGAGAAGAAATTCACACGACAGACAAGGCGCTCGACGTCTTCCTTAGAAGCCGTGAAAAAAGAAACAACGAGTTTTGAGCTCGGTCGAGGCTCCGCCGAGGCTGAACCCCCCGAAAGCTGAACCTCCCCGAAGGCGATGGCGTCCCCGATCAGCAGCGCCACCCGCACGGCGAGCAGCAAGGACGCGTCGCTCGCGGGCGACGACGATGCCAAGCTCGTCCCGCCCTCGCGCTGGACGTTCATCAACACGAAGACCGAGGTGAGTCCCCGCCCCTCCCTCGCCCCGCCCCTCCTCCCTCAACACCGTCGAGAGCTTCAGCCTTGTGCCTTTTGTGGCTGCGCCGCACCTCTCCCTCCCCCTCCGGCCACCCGCCCCGAGCGACGCCGCCCACCGCCGCCCGCCGCCGCGCCCCCCCTCCCTCCTCCCGGCCGCCGCCGCCGCCGCTCACGCCCGCACCCGCGCGCCCCAGGCGCAGCTCGACGAGGCCAAGAACGAGAAGAACAAGGCGCCGACCAAGGCGAAGAAGAAGGACTGCGCCGCCGGCGTCGCCAACGAGGCTCGCCCGCCCATCCGCCCCGCCTGCCTTCCTGCGCTGCCATCGGCCAGCCTATGCCGTGCGCGGCTGCATCGCACCTCACTCTCCAGCCGCCCCGTCCCCCGCCGCCGTCGCCGCCCGTAGCTGCCGCCCTCGTCTCCACGCCCTCGCCACGCCACCGCCCTCGCCGCCGGCCCACCACACCGCCGCCGCCACCGTCATGCGGTCTCCCGCCTCCCATCCTCCCCACCGCCGCGGCACTGCACCTCCCCATCCCCGCCCTCCCCGCGCCGCTCTCACCGCCGCCCATGATC
>NW_005195010.1:7033-9286 GCF_000372725.1 Emiliania huxleyi CCMP1516
TTCCCGGGCGGCCCGTTTTTCCCGGGCCGTTTTTACCACGGTTAACCCCCCCCCCCCCCCCCCCGGCCTCGAAGGCGGCCGACCGCAAGGACGCCTCGCTGTCCCCGCGCAAGAACTGCCTCACAAAGCACGCCTCGCACACGCGCACGATGGGCGTGTCCGCCCTCCTCGCAGCGGCGCTGGCCTTGGGCTGCTCCGCCCTCACCCTCTGGCCTGCCGGTGCGCACACCGCGGAGGGAGGGGGGAGGGGGGAGAGGGAGAGGCTCCACTCAGCAGCCTGCATGCTAACGCCCAGTCCCCCTCGTACGCGCAGGCGCGGGCGCCGCGCTCCTCGCGACCAACCTCCTGCCGACGCCGCTCGCGGCTCTGCGCTCGGACGCCATCGTGCATGAGACGGAGACGGCCGACACGATCATGGGCGAGGCGCAGAAGGACTCGGCCGAGGGCTCCACCGCTGCGGCTGGCGGCGAGAGCTCCCTCACGTTGAATATGATGGCCGAGTTCGCGGCGTTCAAGAGCGACATGCAGAAGAAGGACGAGGCGTTCAAGGAGGAGATGATGAAGAAGGAGCAGGAGGCGCAGAAGAAGGACGAGGCGTTCAAGGAGGAGATGATGAAGAAGGACGAGGCGTTCAAGGAGGAGATGACGAAGAAGGAGCAGGAGATGAAGAAGAAGGACGAGATGATCGCCGAGCTACTCGCCGCGCTCAAGAGCAAGACGGACCACAAGCAGGTCCAGATGTCGGCCGGCGGCGAGGTGGTCGAGCTCGTGAGCGCGGGGGACCACAAGGCGCTGGAGGCGCGCGTGCAGGCTGCTGAAGAGCGCGTCGAGGAGTGCGTCGCTCAGAACGCCGCGCAAGACGCCAAGATCGGCGCGCTCCGCGACAAGCCGGCCCCGCCCAACCCGCCGGCGGCCGTGGCTCGCCAACCGGCAGCGGCGCGGCGGCAGCTCTCCTCCTCGACCGGCGACGAGACTGAGTTTGCCATCACGGGGAGGAAAGCGACGCTCTCCTTCAACAGCCGCACGCCCGACCTGACGGCGACCCGCCTGACCGGCGAGGGAGGCGGCAAGCTGACGTGCAGCGGCGAGCTGCACGCGACGGACTTTGTCACGGCGGACGGGGAGAGTGTCACCGAGCGGATCGAAGCGCTTCGCGGAAATTTCACTGAGTTCGTCACGGAGCAGCTGAAGGACGGTGTCTCGCAGGGGCTCGCGAGCGTGAACGAGGAGCTCGAGGCGGTTCGGCAGTTTGTGGGCATGGTGCCACCGTCGCCGCCGTCGCCTCCGTCGCCTCCGTCGCCGCTTGCGCCGCTGCCGCTTGCGCCGCCTCTGGTAGCGCCGCCTCCGACCTTTCCGCCAGCGTGCGTTTGGTCGGATTGCACAGTTGAGTCCCTCAACCTCGCCGAGACCAACTCCAACCTGAAGGGCTTCATTGGCGGCTTCGCCACCGACGCACACGCCTACTACGCGCCGTTCAACAACGACGACGGGCCGAGCGGCTACGCGGTGCGCGTCTCGCTCTCCGACTTCTCCTCCTCGGGCGTCGAGTATCTCAACCTCGCCGACACGAACTCGAACCTGAAGGGATTCTGGGGCGGCTTCGTCACTGACGCACACGCCTACTACGTGCCGCACAACAACGGCGGGCGGAGCGGCTACGCGGCGCGCGTCTCGCTCTCCGACTTCTCCTCCTCGGGCGTCGAGTACCTCAACCTCGCCGACACGAGCTCGAACCTGAAGGGGTTCATTGGCGGCTTCGCCACCGACGCACACGCCTACTACGTGCCTCACTACAACGACGGCGGGCGGAGCGGCTACGCGGCGCGCGTCTCGCTCTCCGACTTCTCCTCCTCGGGCGTCGAGTACCTCAACCTCGCCGACACGAACTCGAACCTGAAGGGGTTCATTGAAGGCTTCGTCACTGACGCACACGCCTACTACGTGCCGCACCACAACGGCGCGCTCAACGGCTACGTGGCGCGCGTCTCGCTCTCCGACTTCTCCTCCTCGGGCGTCGAGTACTTCAACCTCGCCGAGACGAACTCCAACCTGAAGGGGTTCATTGGCGGTTTCGCCACCGACGCACACGCCTACTACGTGCCGTACAACAACGGCTCGCCCCACGGCTACGCGGTGCGCGTCTCGCTCTCCGACTTCTCCTCCTCGGGCGTCGAGTACCTCAACCTCGCCGACACGAACTCGAACCTGAATGGATTCTGGGGCGGCTTCGTCACTGACGCACACGCCTACTAC
>NW_005195010.1:9649-11975 GCF_000372725.1 Emiliania huxleyi CCMP1516
CGACCTTCTGGTCGCACGCGGCTACGCCCGTCGTCGCGGCTACGCGGCTACGCCCTACGCGGCTACGCCCACGCGGCTACGCGGCGCGCGTCTCGCTCTTGATCTGAGGAACTCGGGGGGGTCGTCTGCCGCTTGTGTCCCTCCCCCCCGCCCCCATCTATTGGGAAGGCCTCTGCGCTCTGGGCCATCCTGGGTCTCTTTCGAGGGTCTCTTGTAGTGGGGGCATTGGGCGTGTTCTAGGCCCCTCTCTGCTGAGTAGTGAGTTCAAGAGGACAGGCCTCCAGGCTCCACGTTGGAAGCCGAGAGAGTAACCGGCGTGGAGCGTCGTTGGCGGCCGGGGTCTCGAGAGTCGAGTAAAGGTCGTACGAAAGCAGTACCAGTAGGCTAGTAGGACGCAACAAGCAGGACACGAGTCGCATACAAAAAGGTAAAGGAGAGCAGAGTCCCCCACTCGCGCGACTCGGAGATCGGCTCGATACGGCCCCGAGAGTTCTGGAGGAGGAGGATCACCGAAGCGGAGTGCTGGCGCGAGCGCCCGTACAGTAGCACACAAGTCGACGTGTAGGTGGCGGGTGCCTCCGGGTCGTGAAGCACCGCCGCGACCATCCGACTGGAGGCGCGCGCGGTCCACTCTGCCTCGGCGCGGCGCGCCCGCTCGAGGTCGGCGTCGTGCCTCCGCTGGCAGGCCCGGACGGTTTCCGCCTGCACGAGCGTGCTGTGACAGGCCCAGCCTCGGCGTAGCCCGTTGCAGCTGCACCGATAGGCGAGCGAGCCGCCGCCGTCGTACACGTGGTCGACATCAGCAGCCATCGCAGCTAGCAGAGCCTTGTCGACGAGCTCACACTGGGCGCGGATGGCCCTCGAGCCGGCGCCGACTCGCTGGCAGACCTCCCACGCGGGCTCGCGCCAGATGTTAGAGAGCACCTCGGCATAGTCACGGACGGCCGCAGCGTAGCCAGCCTTCGTCTCACCGGCCGGCCGCACTGGGTTGCCCCACATGCGCCAGAAAGCAGGAGAGAACCCGGCAGGCACTCACACGAGGGAGCGCAGGTCCGTCTGAATGGGACCACGACTGGAGTACTAGTCATCGCCGGAATTCCGGCGGGCACCCTCCCCGGTCAGGACGGGTCCCCCCCAGGACGACGGCATTAGGCATTCTAGCCACTTGCACGCCCCCCCTCGCGACAAAACACCATCATGTCGCCCTAAAGGGCGACAGCTAGCAATTTCACGTTGTAGAGCGCCTCTGTATCGCTCTACATCGGACTCACATCGTCCCGCGCCGGATGTAGAGCTCTACAGCTCTACAGCGCTCCAGAGCGCTCTCTACTGTACATCTCTACAGCTCTACACGTCTACAGCGCTCTACACTCTACATCCTTCTACACCCTCCCTCAGTGCGCGACACGCATGTTGCGAGCAGCGTTGTTGATGTTCTGCGCGTCGCCACTGACGGCGGCGCGCGAGAGCTGTTGCGAGTGGTGCTGGGCGAAGCCCCGGGCGCTGGCCGCTGCCGGAGGCTGTGCCGTAGTCGGTGAGGTCGACGGCGCTCGGGCTGCCGACCTCTTTGGCGAAGTTTGACGGATGATTCTCTTGGTTGGCGGCGCGATGCCGCCCTGGCTTTCGACGAGACTAATTTTGACGATTCCGAGCTTCTCATGGAGCGCGTCTCGTAGTACTAGCTTTGCGAGCGACTCGAGTGTCTCAATGTTCTTGATCCACTTGCGCAGCTGCGTCTGAATACAAGCGAGGGGTGCGGTGAACAACGCGCAGGGGGTGGCACTGGTGCTGGTGCTGGTGGCACTCTTGGCCCCTCTCGGGTTGCGGGCATGCATGGCGAGCTAGTTCGGGGCGCGGGTAAGGGGGTGCCCAGCGAGCCAGCCACACCGGGTCAACGCCTGGGAGGTCTCTACAGGGCGGGTTGATGCGACAGGCTTCAGGTCGGGCGAGAGCCTCGTGCACGACCCGCAATTTGCACTCCCCGGTGTATATGGTACGCGGGCCGCGCTGCACCCTGCCTCTCGGTGGGCATCATGCTCGTGCGCCGCTCTCTCCCGGGGCGGTCGGCGCTACGGGACGCCGGGCGAAGGCGAAGGCGAACCTCGCAGAGCTTACCCCCCGCGACACATAGATGCAACCCCCCGGGGGATCCTCGCGCCGTCGAAGACTATAACAGCGTTGAACGCCCTCTGACTATTCTCGGCCGACGGGATGTGACGATTACAGGAGGAAACGCGGACCAAGAACTGGATTCCCCGCCGTCAGATTCATCTAGCTCTGGATAAATGCACCCCTAAGGAGAGGGCGTGAACAACAGGGAATTCAA
>NW_005195010.1:15564-17053 GCF_000372725.1 Emiliania huxleyi CCMP1516
TTCCTGTCCGGAAGATCTCCCCAGTGTAGATGCTACACACCTCAAATTTCTCTAGCCTCCTCGTCGCCAGTAGGCCGAGTTCCCCTTCCGCTATGCTAGAGGGGCCTACCTTCGCCCGTTCCACCGTGCCGCCCGTCGTTAGCATGGCCGTCGTTACTTTCGCCGCCGCCTCTGCTGCTTGTCGGCGGAGCGCCTCGCGCCTTCCCTCGTCTCCATGCTCCTGGTCTTGTTCTTTTTGTTTTCCTGCGCTTCCTGTCGCTGGTCCGGCGACGTATCTTGCCGTCTGCCTTCGCTTCCTGGCGGGCCGCGTTTCCTTCCCCTCGTCCCGTTTGTTTTCTCCTGCGTGGTCGCCCTCGCGTGCGCCGCTCGCCGTCTGTTCTCCTCTCTGCTCGCCGTCCTCGTCCCCTCGCTGTCGTCGCTTCCCTCCGGCGCTCGCCGCATCGTCGTTCCTATCACCGCGAAACTGTGTGAACAAAAGGACCGCATGGCGTGTCAATTTCCTCAACCAGCCTCACACATAAGACACACACGCATGCGAATGTGAGAAGTACGATGCAAATACGTATTATCTAACCCCAGATTAATCCGAGCACTCTCTGCAAACAATCTCGGACCCGCGTGCGCTTGACTTTGGGTACAGGGCCTGAAAGCCGACGGGCGCACAGAGATCGCAGAGGAAGCCCTCGTCGCTCCACCGCGAACGCGGCGGCTCGCACTCGCGGTGAAATGCGCGCGGGCAGCCGTCGCACATGATCAGGTCGCCGGTGCGCGGCTTCCCGTCGGGCCCGAGGGGGCAGCGCCTCCGACCGTCCCACGCGTCAGACTCAGAGGGTTCTCTGCCGGGCTTAAGCGTCGCGCAGCAGTGGGCGTAGTGCCCATCGGCGTTGGCAAAGTAGGGCACGGGGCAGCAGTCGCAGCGGTCGTCGATCTTAAGTCCCCGCTGGATGTCGGTCTTCATCGGCATGTGCACAGCCCGGCAGAACCCGTCTGGGTAGCGGTCGGTGTTGCGCACCGACGAGTTTCCCCGGATTCCATTGCGAACCTGCATGTGCTTCTTGAGGTCGGCGCAGTGGCAGCCATCTTGCGAGCACCTCTTGCGCCACTTCTTTTTGAACGGGTCCCACATGTCGAGGTACAGCTCGTGCGAGTTGCCCCAGAGCGCCGATAGCTTGTGGGGCGCAAAATCGTCGAAGAGGCAGAAGGTCATCGGCATGCAGACAAGGCCAAGGCCGCCAAGGGTGACGGGCAGCTGCGCGATCGAGAGCATGAGCGGGTGCGAGACGAGGTCAGCCCACGGGTTCTCGATCGTGATGAGGATGTGCGGGTAGCGCCGCCGCAGGAAATAGCAGATGGCGAGCATGTGGTGCACGTTCCTGTTCGCCTCGCACGCCTCTTGCGAAGTGCCCATGAAGAAGTTGCTCGCCAGGCGCTGGTGTTTCGATTTCGACAGTGTCGAGAAGGTGTCGCACTCGATGCCGAAGTGAGCCCA
>NW_005195010.1:36937-38175 GCF_000372725.1 Emiliania huxleyi CCMP1516
AAGCGGAATGTATCCGGTATCACATGTTATGCTGACGCGCGAGGGCAGCCTTTTTTAACATACCACACGAAAAAAGCTGCCTCTGGAAGGCACCGAACTATACACCGTCCCCTGGCTCAAAGCATCACCAAAGTCCACCTGCGGCGTACCTCACCACGGATTCCTTGGCTCGCATAGAGTCCTATATTCAGCACTTTGAAGCAGGTGCGGGGCATTCGTTAGCGGCGTGTCATCTTTCAGACGACTGCTGTGTTGGCGTGGGGCAACGAGCATGCCAGCCCATCCTGATGGCCCATGGGCGTGGAGTAGACGCGGGGGGCGACGGCAGGCTAACGGCGGGCGGGAGAGGAGAGGGGGAGGGCTGAGGAGGGAGAGGGGGGACGCTGCCAGGGAGAGGGCTAAGGGGGGATGGCCCCTAGCCAGCGTAACAAAGGCGAAAGTATTTTGGGGCTACGATGTCTTTAGAAGACGCGCTTGGCACGATTGGCGCGGGCTTCGATGCTTTGATATTGGTGGCGTACGTACGTCAAATCCGCGAGGAGCGATCAGGAGCCGACACGCGGCTCTCCGCTTGCTGTTGCAGAGGAGGCGCTCGGCGAGGCGATTGGCAACCATGTTGCAAGCCGCTATGGTTCTCTTTGCTCGCAGAAGTTGATGTTGTGATGGCGCTCGAGGCCAAGCTTTTGCGCAGCAACGAGCGCGTGTTGGCTCTTACGCAGGGCGCAGGCTGTGCGCCGTGACGCGAGCTGTGCCACAGTGAAATGGAGCTAGCCAAAATAAAACGGCTGCAAGGCACCGCCCTCGGGCCCGCCGCCATACTCGCTTGCTGTTCTCCTCCTCCTACCTACTGAGGGCCCAACTTCAGAATCGTGCTTTTTTGGGTTAGGGACGAGCGCGAAGGACCGATTGCGGTGAAGGACCGCAGGTTAGGGACCGATCGCCGCCGCTCACGCCAGCGGACGGTCGTCGTCAGTGATGTTAGCTACGCCACCGTCTACCTCGTGCGCAATGCGCTCGCCGGCATCGAGCGAGCAACGTGTTCGACCGAGCGGCTTGCTGTGCGGACGGCTTCTTGTGGCTCTCGTCGAGAGCGTTTTGCGGCCCGGCGGGTGGGAGAATGTGTGTCGTCTGATGTGTCACTGTGTACGTCATATCAGTCTTGATAACAAGTACGGTCGATCCGTCAAAGCGATACACTCGTCACGATCACGTTGGACGGCTTGCACAGAGCTCTGTGC
>NW_005195009.1:0-1181 GCF_000372725.1 Emiliania huxleyi CCMP1516
CTCCAGCAGCGCGTCGCGGATGGCCTTGCGTTTGCTGAGAAGGCTGCCGAGCTCGTGTCCTCCTTGTCCGTCTTCTCGGCGAACGAGGAGCTCGAGGACATCAACACCGGCGACCTAAAGTATCTGCTCCTGCCGTTCCTTCGAGCCGAGCTCATCCTCCGCATTCAGCCCGAGGAGGCTGCGGGCTGCCACGACGTGCGTCTGAAGCACCTGCGGCACGCAGCGGCCCTGCTCGAGGCATTCCTGCGCGATCTCGAGGCGCGGCGTGCGCTGCGCGCCGAGGCGCGGGCGGGGTGGGAGGAGGCGTGCGCGGACAAGCCACTCGATGCCGCCGCCTCGCGCACCCTCAAGGTCTCGCGTCTGCGCGCCGCAAGCCGCGCCAAGAAGGCACGCCACCTCCTCTTGGCCGGCGTGGGAGAGGAGAGAGAAGCGTCCCACCAACCGCCGTTGTTCGCGCGGAGGCGCTCGAGGCGCTCGAGGCGCGCGCGCGCGGTGCGGCAGCAGCCGCGAGTGCGGACCGCGACGACGGCGACGAGGAGGCGGGGCGTGAGGTGCCGTGGAGGCGTAGATGCCAGAGGGCGAGGTCGGGGGAGAGAAGGGGGAGATCGCGCCGGACTCGTCGGTGAGATGTGGGGAGAGGGGAAGAGGGCTCTCCAAAACACGCCGAGGAGAGACGTGAGCCCTCTCGCGGGGCGCAGCGCTTGCTCCCTGCGCGGCACCAGGCGCCCGCGGGAATGTCGCTGGGAGACCGCCTGGCCAGAATTCAGATCGGCCGCGCACTGCTCTGGCTCCACCATGCCACCGCCCATGAGCTCTCTGACGCACGTGTGATGAGCCGCCGTTCAAAAGTGACAGCCACACTCTCTCAGCCGCTCGCTCTCGTCTCGCGACATCGTCTCCCCACAGGCTGCGCTCGTCTCGCTCGAGGCGTGTGCAACGGCGGGTGTGAACAGCGTCTCTTCACACCTCTTGCTGTGAACAGGCTGCGCTCGTCTCGCTCGAGGCGTGTGCAACGGCGGGTGTGAACAGTCGTCTCTTCACACCTCTTGCTGTGAACAGGCTGCGCTCGTCTCGCTCGAGGCGTGTGCAACGGCAGGTGTGAACAGCCGTCTCTTCACACCTCTTGCTGTGAACAGGCTGCGCTCGTCTCGCTCGAGGCGTGCTCCCACGCGGCGCTCGAC
>NW_005195008.1:0-1181 GCF_000372725.1 Emiliania huxleyi CCMP1516
TTGGCACACGAGTGCACCCCCGACACGGGCCCGGTCCCACACTGCCCGACCGTGCATTTTGACGTTAGGCATTGGTTGGGGAGCAACCAGACGCCCCCTCGCAGGTTTTTGAGGACTCGCTGGGGGGCTCCGAGGGAGGGGAACAGACCCTGCGGCTTTTGCGTGGGTGGGGCCTTCCCGGGTTCCTTCGCTCATTGGAAGGGGGGGGAGCTTTTTTTGCACGCGGGGATGTGCGCAATGCGCAGCGCAGTTTCCAGGGGGTTCCAGGGAGGCCAACCGTTCCAAGGCCGGGGGGGGACCCGCAGCCGGGGCCACGGCAAGTGCCGACGCCTGCGCCCCCCAACCTGGAGGAGGGAAAGCCCCCCCCCCCCCCCCCCTCCCTCCCCCTCCCTCCCCCCCTCCCCCTCACTCTCCCCCTGACCCGCAGGCGCCGCGCGCGCCGTCGCATGTGACCAAGCCCCCATGGCCGACCCCTGGTACGCACGGCCGCGGGTGCGCTCACGCGCGCGCCCACCTGCACGACCCCTGCTGGCTGGGGCGGTCCGTCGTCGTGGGCTACAGCTCGCAGATCTGGGTTTTCAACGAGCAGAGCGGGAAATGCGAGCGGAAGACCATGGGCGTGCCCTTTCTGGGCTACCTCAAAGCCTACGGCCCTCCCGACGTCGGAAAGACGCAGAGGGATGGCCGCGTCTGCGTCGGTGCGAGCGCAGCCTCCGGCTGCAGACACCTGGTGCTCGCGGGGCCGTCGGGCCGCCTCTCCCACAGAGGGCCTGCGTCCCTCAGAGCGCGCGGCGACGGCCGTAGGTGCTCTTTGTGGCGTGGCAGAACCCCCGCACGGGCCAGTGGATCAACTATTCCGACGCGGAGGAGGTGCGTGTGGTAGCAGCGGCGGGGATGTGACCGTGTTGAATAGTGCGCGTGGTCGCAATCGTGAGGAGGAGGAGGAGGAGGAGTTGATGACGATGACACGCTAATGCTCGATCGGCCTTGCCGGAAAAAAGGCGCGCACAAGAAAATTTCTTTTTTTGCGTTATTCGGTACTCGACACGGGTGGGCGAGAGCTTGAGATAGAGTCTAGCCGCCTCGAGAGAGGTTGCCCTGCTTAGTGGGGCGGAACCCCGCGAACAGGTGCACCAGGGTTCTCTTCCCTGGGGCCGTAGGTCTCCGGCTTGAAACTGTCG
>NW_005195007.1:0-1181 GCF_000372725.1 Emiliania huxleyi CCMP1516
GAGGCTCTACAGCCAAACCGCCGGGAAGGCAGTGACTCAAAGAGGTCGAGTCGCACTAATGGGGTGTCTCCGAGCTTACTGGAGCTCTGAAAAAAAAAATTAAATATTCTTAGCTTCGCCCTTGCCTCCGACGCTAGAGACAGTCACCACGGATACATACGTCCGTGGGAGTGCCCCCCTCCCCCACCTGCCCTGCTTACACAGGATAGCATGCCCCGAGAACGGCAGAGTTTTTTTTAATGTGTTTTAATTATTATTTTTTGGCTATATCATCGGACGTTGAGTGACACCTCCTCCAGTCCATCATCTATGCTGCCAACCCGAGCCGTCTGCCGCTCGAGGATCGAGTGGCCTCCGGATCGAATCGGCACCTTGACCCTTATAATTTTTTTCACACCTGAGCGGGCCCAATTTTGCTCAGATGCACCTCCGAATTCGAACTCACGTCATCACGCTTAGCGCTTGGTGTGTGTCCGTTTTTCGTCACGAGTGTTACTGGAGCTCTGATGAACGGCCCTGACTATCCCTGACACACAGAGAGTCACTCCGACGGCACACAACACCCTATAACTGCGTCATGACCAGCCTGCCATGTGTCGCCGGTGCCGCATTCGTTGCAGTGCTTCTTTAGCAGGCGGTGGACTGTCGGCTGCGAGGACGGTCGCATTTGCGCGAGGCGAGGCGAGCATTGCTGCGCGTTGCATGCGCCATGACTCGCGCCAGCGCGTGCGGGAGCTCCTGGCTGAGCCGCTGAGCGTTGAGTCCAGGCGAGTTGCGCTGGCCATGATCGCTGCGCCAAGCCGAGCTGACGCGCCGAGGCGCCGGCCAGTCGCAGCCGTGATGCATGCCACAGCAGCAGAGGCACCTGCCACCCATTGGGCGGGCAGCGACAGAAGGCCAGGGCAGCACTGGCAAGTGCAACGCGCCTCATGTCGGAGAGCGACCGTGCCTCGTTCGCCGCTTATGATGTAGAGTTTGTTGTAGAGATTTCACGTTGTAGAGCGCCTCTACATCGCTCTACAACGGAGGCGCCTCGTCCCGCGGCGGATGTAGAGCTCTACAGCTCTACAGCGCTCCAGAGCGCTCTACAGCTCTACAGCTCTACAGCGCTCTACACTCTACATCCTCTACACCCTCCCTCAGCTTTTCTTGTAGTATGTAGAGATGCTCGAGGGGGATAC
>NW_005195006.1:0-1180 GCF_000372725.1 Emiliania huxleyi CCMP1516
GTCAGATCTCCGATCTCCATCTCCAATCTCCAATCTCCAACGTCGTCATCTTAGGCCGGATTCAGTCAGATCTCCGATCTCCATCTCCAATCTCCAATCCCCAATCTCGATTCGGGGGCCCGGGGGAGGAGGGGGGCTCAAACCTTCAAGGAGATGCGCTATGGATTCATTCACAATGCAAAAGGATCTCCACCCTCTTTTCGCGCCATTTTGCAATCTCCAGTCGGCCCACACGATCTCTAGGCGCCTTTGGCGCGAAGTCAGAATCTCCACCTCTGTCGCAAGATCTCAAGCGACTGCACGCACCAACTCGAGATCTCAGACTCCTCTCGAGCATCTACACCGGAGAAGATTTGCCTCCTGCGACGGTGTATCATTCACTTTATGCCACCCTTGCATATCCGGATATGCAACGGGTCTCGAGTTCGAATCCCGCAGTTCGACTCGGCGCAAAAAAAAAACCCAGACGGGCGTTGTCACTGGTTCGAAACCCACCTTAGCGTTCACCTGCTATCCGCCGGTACCCAAACCGGATGCATCTCCGCACGACCCAGGAATGCAGTTTTGCGACGGTGTATCATTCACTTTATGCCACCCTTGCATATCCGGATATGCAACGGTGGCATAAAGTGAATGATACACCGTCGCACCTCCACCAGTTCTTCAATCTACTGCTGCTCTTGGCAGGAGATTTGCCACTTAAGAGATCTCTAATATAAGGCATCTACGATCTACAGTCCAAGGATCTTCCGATGTTGCGTAGAGATGTCCATGTATGGCAGAACGGTCGCTTGTGACGGCCGTGCTGCCAACCCCGCTCGTGAGGCTGGCGGCAGGGGGGTTTGGAGGTGTCGCGGGTATGTCTAGGTCGCCTTAGCTGGCCAGGCTGGCCACCAGGCCGAGGCGGCAACGGGCCCGGCCGCGTCCCGCGAGAGCGCGGCGCGAGCGTGTAGCGCTCGCCAGGCTGGAGACCGAGATCCGGCGCCGGGAGGTCTAGCGCCGCAGTAGCGGCCGGGAGTGGGCCGTGTGTTCTACACATGTAAGAGGGTGCGTGGAGAGCAAAAAAGCGTGCACACGGGCTATTCTGGCCCTCCCGTCTCCCGCACCCGACCCCTAGAGCGGAATGCAACCAGTGTCGCACGAGCCTTAATCACTACCTCAAGCGCGTCTGTGGCGCGTC
>NW_005195005.1:0-1180 GCF_000372725.1 Emiliania huxleyi CCMP1516
GTCACGCATGGCATCCAGAAGTTTTATCTCTGGGCCCCGGGCCGAAAGAAAGGCATCTCTAGCAGACACGGCGGACACGGGGCGCTGCGGGTGCCGACTTGGGACCGGCGGCGTCCGCCGCCGCCGCGTCCGCCGCCGCTTTGCTGCGACGCCGGGTGGTGACGCCCGTGACGAAAACGAACAACGCACCAGGCGACTGCCTGAGAACGCGGGATCGAATCGCAGGAGGCACCTAGAGCAAAAGTTGAGCCCGCTCAGGTGAGAAAAAATATATAAGGGTCAAAGCAGGTTTCGAACTGGCGACCTTCCGCTTGCGGAAAGGTATCCAGCAAGGAATCGCTGCGAGTGAAAGGGAGGTGGCCGTTCGAAACCTATATAGCATACCGGGGGAATTAGACACCACAGATACGCACACACCGACGCCCGAAGTGCCAAGAAGGACGTCATTAGTACGAAACCTCAGAAGGCCATGGGCGCCGAGAGAACATTCCCCCGAGAGCACAAAGAAAAAGCAAAAAACCGAACCTCCTTCCCTGGTTTCCCCCGCCAAATGCCGCCGTCCTCGGGGCATGCTATCCTGTGTAAGCAGGGCAGGTGGGGGAGGGGGGCACTCCCACGGACGTATGTATCCGTGGTGACTGTCTCTAGCGTCGGAGGCAAGGGCGAAGCTAAGAATATTTATTTTTTCTTACCGCTCCTGCGCGGCGGCATCACCGCTCCTTCGCGCTGCGGGTAATACCCGATAATACCCGGAAAATCCCAGATATTTTCGGGTTTTACCCGGTTTTTTTTCATTTTCTGCTTGCTGACCACTGAACAACAGTAACAACAGTAACAAACAGTAACAGCATGGGCTGGGATGAACACTTGAACAACGTTGAGGATTTCAGCCCCAACAATAGCGCAACTGTTAGAGGCCCCAAATTAATGTTAGGTCGAAACGTTAGGCAAACCTATCTTCCCAGGTAATGTTCTGTGAAAACGAATCTCTTTCCGTGTCGTGATCCGTGTGTTGCCGTGAGCGTGACACGCGTCACCTTCGGAGAACGCTTTCTTCTCATACCAAAAGAAAACCTGCTAGGCAGACAGCAGACAGTCGAGGCAGACGCCCAAGCCCAACCCAGTGTGCCTGGAGAAATGCGTTTCAGTGCCTCCAATCCCAGCCCCCCGCGACCCACTG
>NW_005195004.1:0-1180 GCF_000372725.1 Emiliania huxleyi CCMP1516
TTGTGATGCCTTGTGCGACGCGCGCCTCCGCCAGCGTGGTGCCTCTGCCCGATCACGCGCGACGCGAGGGCGGGCGTAGATGCCCAGCAGCAGCAGCAGCAGCAGCAGCACCGCCACCGCCACCGCCACCACCACCACGACCGCCACCGCCACCACCACCGCAGCCACCGCCGCCGCCGCCGCCGCCGCCGCCGCCGCCGCCGCCGCCGCCGCCACCACGGACTTGCCCGCGATGACGCCGTCTCTCCCCACCTCTCCCCATCTCTCCCCATCTCTCCCCACCTCTCCCCACCTCTCCCCATCTCTCCCCATCTCTCCCCACCTCTCCCCATCTCTCCCCACCTCTCCCCACCTCTCCCCACCTCTCCCCACCTCTCCCCACCTCTCCCCACCTCTCCCCACCTCTCCCCACCTCTCCCCATCTCTCCCCATCTCTCCCCACCTCTCCCCATCTCTCCCCATCTCTCCCCACCTCTCCCCATCTCTCCCCACCTCTCCCCACCTCTCCCCACCTCTCCCCACCTCTCCCCACCTCTCCCCACCTCTCCCCACCTCTCCCACACCTCCCCATCTCTCCCCACCTCTCCCCACCTCTCCCCACCTCTCCCCACCCCTCCCCACCCCTCCCCACCCCTCCCCACCTCTCCCCACCTCTCCCCACCTCTCCCCACCTCTCCCCACCTCTCCCCATCATCTCTGCCCCACCTCCCCCCACCTCTCCCCACCTCTCCCCACCTCTCCCCACCTCTCCGCACCTCTCCCCACCTCTCCCCACCTCTCCCCACCTCTCCCCACCTCTCCCCATCATCTCTCCCCACCTCTCCCGGGCTCGCGACCTCGAGGTGTGCGGAGACGCAAACGACTACGTCGGCAAGTCGATGCACGGCGGCCGCATCCGCATCCACCCGATCGGGGGTGAGACAACAGCCGAGAGACAGCCGAGAGGCGGCCGAGAGGCAGCCGAGAGGCAGCCGAGAGGCGGCCGAGAGGCGGCCGAGAGGCAGCCGAGAGGCGGCCGAGAGGCAGCCGAGAGGCGGCCGAGAGGCTTTCGAGAGGCAGCCGAGAGGCAGTCCGAGAGGTGGCCGAGAGGCTGCCGAGAGGCGGCCGAGAGGCAGCCGAGATTCAGCCGAGAGGGTCTGCTCAGCGCCCCAGTCTCGTGTGGAGCGCCCGCTGTACGTGC
>NW_005195003.1:0-2410 GCF_000372725.1 Emiliania huxleyi CCMP1516
GAGAGGTGCGTTGTGAGAGATGTTGTCGTGTGTGCGGGATATATCGCGAGAGAGCTAGAGTCTCGGTGTTGTACAGCGTTTTATTACAATTCGCCGCTTCGAGATGAGCTCACCGGACGCCGCGAACGCATGTGCAGTGGATCCTGCAGAGTGCAGTGGAGATCGGTCCGAGATTGTCGTCGGCGCCGCGCGCGGCGCGCGCACACACGCGCGCAGCCGCAGGCGACCGCGACGAGCGAGATATGCATATGGCCAATCCAAAACCCCGAGATGCGAGAACGATAAACGCTCAGTCGAAGTCTAGAGGCCCCCTTTTCGCGTCGGCGATCAGCGCCCTAGCCGCTCCTTGGCGCCGTCGGTGAGGCCCTGAACCTTCGCCTCCGCCGCGGCCAGCTCCCCCTTCACCCGGCTGGCCACCTCCTCCTTTGCCGAAGCGACCGCGTCTCGTGCGCCGGCGACAGCGCGGCTGGGCGCGGCCTTGGCCTCGGCGACTGCACGCTGCGCCTGGTCCTGCGCCTCGGCGGCAGCGCGCTGCGCCTGGTCGCTGGCGGCGGCGGCGAGCCGTGCCGGCGCCGCGCGGGCGTCCTCCACCTTGGCTTGCACGCTGGCGGCCAGCGCGTCCCGCTGCTCGAGCAATGCGAGCTGCACCTTCACCGCAGCGAGCTCTGAGTAGGTGGCGACCAGCCCGCCGAGGTCAAAGCCCGCACCGGGCGGCGGCGGCGGCGCGAGCGCAGGCGGCGCAGGCAGCGGCGGCGGCGGCGGCGGCGGCGCAGGTTGCGCTGCCGGCGCGGGCATCGGGATCGTTGGGATCGCTGGGAGCGACAGCGGCGGCAGCGAGAAGGCGCTCGTCCCGCCGCTCTGCTTGGCGGGAGGCCTGGCGGGAGGCTTGGCGCGCGGTGGCGACTTTTCGCGCTCCTGCCTCTCGCGCGCGGTGCGCGCGAGCACCTTGAGCGCGTCGAGGCCCGCCTTGCGCGCCTTGAGAGCCTTCTCGTCCACTCCGGTCCCGCCGGCCCTCTGGCTCTTGGCCGGAGCCTGTTTTCCGCTGGCTGCGGCGGGAGCCGCCTTCCCGCCGCCGAACCCAAACATCGAGGCTGGCGGCGACGGCGGCGGCGGCGGCGGCGGCGCGGGCTTCGAGCCGCCGCCGAAAAGGCCAGCAAAGGGCGAAGAGGCGGGCTTGGGCGCGGCCGCCTTGCTGCCTCCGTTACGAGCTGCCGCCGCGGCAGCCCGCTTCGCCTTTTGCTCGGCGTTGAAGGCTGCGAGCTTTGCTTTGCGCTCCGCTGTCGCATCTGCCGCAAGCACACTTGTGCGACGTGCCACGCTCGCGGTCGACGCGATGCGCGGGTTTGCGACGAGCGCAGACGAGCTCGGCAGCAGGGCGAGGCAGCAGCAGAGCAGAGCGAGTAAGACAGCACCCGAAGACAGCATTGAAAATCCCTGCGCGAGGGTGACTCAAAATAAGAATTCTGCCCGCGTCTCTTGCGGCCCAGGTTCCGACCTCTGCGTGGCCGACTCACACAGCGAGCCTTCCTGTCTCCCTGCTGCCGATTCATCGGTGGTGCTCAGTCAAGATATTGTAGAGACCGAGCATATGCTCTGAGGTCACAGTATGGGTTCGGGACTTGTTCACAGCAGTGTGAAGGTAGGGGACGGGAAAAAGAAACCGCGGAGTGCCAGTGTGGATTTCTTTTTCGGCGGCCAATCCAGGCTGAAAAAAAAACACGGGGCGAGGTGCAATCGAGAGTGGGCGCGAGAGCAATCCCACTGGGATTGCGTTGATTGCGTGTGATTGCGATGAATCCAGGACAACTCGGGAGCATGGATTGCATGCAGTCAAATTGCAGGCGTCCCCATACTCCGAACTATTTTTCTTTTTCCCGTTTCTCCCTTGCCCAAGGGAGTTGCGCGCCGCATGGCTCGCCGCCAGTTCTATGCCCGCGTGGATCCCAAGACCACGCTGTGGGAGGAGGCTATCTGCCCGGAGAACCCGCAGCGCGACTTCATGCTGCGCCTGCTCAGGGCCGACACAATATCTTGACTGAGAGCTAAGCCCAGTTCGACGATCGGCAGCCTCACCCCTTTCGCGCCGCTGTGCAGCGAGAGCCAGGCTCGCCCGGCGAAGGTGACCAGAGAGTGCTAAAAAAATACCAGAAAAAATCAGGTCGTCGTCGTATACTGCTGGCCCTCGCCCTCAGTTGCCTGGGCTGTGGGCTGCAGAATTGGCGTCTGTGGCGTCTACGCAGGCTCTGCAGCGTGATGGCTGGCGGGACTGCGAGGCCGGCGGCAGCGGAAGGAGAGGCTGGGCACGAGCCAGGAACAGGCTGGCCAGGTCCGCAGGTGGCTGCGCTCGGGCGAGGCGCGCGCGCGCAGGCCGAGCAGGCTCGGCATTGCCAGAAGACTGCGATGTGACCGG
>NW_005195003.1:2510-9201 GCF_000372725.1 Emiliania huxleyi CCMP1516
GCCGGATTGACGCCGTTTTGAGGCCTCGGTGATTAAGCTCCGATCATTACAGCCGTGACCAAACAATATCTCCTGCTTGTCGGAGCACGAGGCGGTGTCATCAGCTACAGAAGTGAGGCGACGCATCGGGCGTAGAAGGTAGGTGGAACGTCTCGCCTGCTTATCCCCATCTAGTTTCCGGAGAGTCATCGGTTCGAATAGTTGAGCCGGAGTAGTGTGTGGCTGCGCTGATGCAGGCAGGAGTTCCCCTTGTCGGAGGCGAGGCGCGGCGGCGGAGCCGGAGAAGGCGCGGGCGCGAGGGCGCAGGCCGAGGTCGCCCTTGACGGAGGCGAGGCGCGGCGCGGAGCCGGAGAAGGCGCGGGCGCAGGGGCGCAGGCCGGAGACGGCGCGGGCGCGAGGGCGCAGGCCGAGGTTGTCGTTGAGAGTGACGGGATCGCCAGAGTAGTCGGTGATCGGATTGGCCATTTTTTCGCTGCTGGGCGTGGCGGAGATGTCCGCCATGACCCCGGGGGTGGAGTGCACCTCACCGTAAGGTACCACGTTTGAGCGCGGAGGCTCAGAGCCGGAGGGTGGCTGGCTGAAGGATGGTAAAGGACCAGAAAGGCACGACGTCTACTACATCCGACAGACAAGACGCGCCGACTAAGTAAGGGACGTCCACGTGACACGATTGTGGCACAGAGGGTGTGATGCTGGAGTATCGACATTCATGGGGCACGGCGCAGGATGCGCCGTGCTAGTACACCGTGTGTAGCGTGTGTGTGAATAGGGCGAGCAAGAGGGAGAGCACTCGCATGGGCCAAAATCCGTGACTTGGCGTACTCTTTTCCGAGCGCCTTTTAAATTTAAATTTATCCTGGATGTGAGGCTGCTGACTGCACTCCAAGTCGGCTCCAAGTAAGCTGGGAAACGAGTGAGACGGGGTGAGCGAGGAAACATGTATGCAGCCTAAGGCGCCCCACAATCGCTACAGTCTGTTGCGGGCGTTTTACGCGTTAAGAAAGCGTCCCATTAAGAAACCCTACCAAGCAATTTCCGCGAAAATCTAAGAAACCACGGCGCGCCGCAGGCGCGGCCCCAAGAAAGGGCCCACACACGAGTGTGTGAACAGGAGCCCCGCTCAAATTTTCTCTTCGCCTGCGGCGCGCGCGCACTTGTCATTTTGCCCAAGTCTGCGGTGTTCTGGGCGGTGTGGATGGAGGTGTGTGCGTCTTCCTGTCATCCCAAGACTGCTGACTGGCGCATCGGTCCAGCGCTTCCTTATTGTCATTTTACCTAAAAATTCCTAGATCCCGGCTGACCTGGGGTGCCGGCCGAAGCTAAGAAACCACGGCGTGGGGTGGGTGGGGTGGGTGGAAAGCTTAGAAACGGCGGCGTATGGCTCTGTTTTCTTAATGCCCGCAACAGCCTAAGGCGCCCCACAATCGCTGTCGTGGGATCGCTGAAAGAAAACACGGAAGGCGAGAGAGCGCCTTTTAAAATTGAGTGCGATCTCTTCCATGGCCTTCGCACGACTGCGCCTCATCACCAGCAACTAACGCCCAGCAGCGCGTTGGCCTGGCTCCGAAAGGTGGAGGAGATGCGCAAGTGCATGCGCGGCCGTCACTCCTACACTCTGGCGTGCGCCGTGTCGATCTGTCTCGCCTCCCTCTTTGCACGCGCCCGCTCGCCACCTCCGCCCTGCTCCCTGCCCGCCTGGCCCGGCGAAGAAGTGGTCTCCTCGTGGGAGCACCACGGTTCGCGCGAGCGGTGCTTCTGTGCCTACGCGGCGCTGGCAGCGCACGCACAGCCGGGCACGCCGCGTCTGCGTGAGCTGGAGGAGTCATGTCCTCGCTGGGCCGACTTTGTGTCGCTCGACGGCGGCCACTCGGCGACGATGGTCCACGCGTCGGGAGCATTTGCCATCGCGCTCGGATCGACCTCTGGCAACGCGAGCGAAAGAAAGTATGGGTATGTGCCCGACTGGGCGGCCGACCTGGGCTCCGGCTACGGCGAGGACTGCGACGTGAGCCGCGACCCTCGGTGTGAGGCGGTTGGTGCTCACGTGCTCTCGCTGCCACGGCGGCTCTACGTCGCCGACTGCTGCTCGCGGCCCGACGCGGCCAGAGGAGACGCGACAGTGGTGGCGGCGCGCCGGCCGGGGCCGCAGCCCGGCCCGTCGCTCGCCGACCTCATCGCGAGCGACGCTGCGAGCGCCTGCGGGCTGCTGCAGGACCTCGTGGCTGGCGGGCTGAGGCAGGTGCGGCGCCTCGACGCTTTCGGCTCCTGCGCCGCGGAGAACGAGGCGCGGCACACTCGAGCACACGCCCCTCGCGCCGGTCCCTCCCCACCCTCCTGCCCCTCCTCCTCCAGGAGCCGACTGCTGCGAGCGGCTGCTTGGCTCAGTGCTTCCACGTGGTGCCCGACGTGTGGTACCTGCACCTGCACACCACGGCGGGCGCGAAGGACATCCGCGCCGCCCAGCCGTACAACGCCGGGCTCGGGCCCAGCTTCAACGCCTCCGAGGCGAGCGACCCGGCCACCGCCTTTGGAAGGTACAACGCTTGCGTGTGCGAGCCGCGCGCCTGGGCCGCCGCAGGCCGCGGGAGGGGTTCGTGCCCCGAGGCGCGCCCGTCGGACGCTGCCTACCCCGCCGAAGCGGCGCACGCCCTCTGTCGCAACGTCGCAGGCGCCTCCGGCGTCGACCCTCGGCTGTGTCACGCCTGCCGGCCGCCTGCCTCTACATATTTAAACCCCCGCCCTGCACGATCTCGTGGTGTGTTTGACGTGTGAGAGGGGCCGAGGGAAGCCCTAGTCTGGCCGGTTTTCTTGCGGTATCTTGATGTATCTCTCCATATCTGACCGTATCCCGCCAAGCCGCCATATCCCGCCGCGGATACCGCGAAAAAAACCGGGCACGGACCGCCAGGGAGGGATGAGGGATCGTCTAAGCATGGATCTACGCGGCTCGGTCATCGCGGCGGGGTAGAGTTTCCAGGTTTTTTTTTCATATATATAGCATATAGGCATGGTATATGTCCCCTCAGGCTCGGCGTGTGGGTGTGCCTGTGCGCCGTGGGTCTTGTTCCTCGATGACGATCGAGATCGAGTATATTACACGTAGCTGTTGAGTCAGTGGCATCAAAAACACATTGACTCTCCTCAAAGCGACGACACACGACTAGACAACCGCCACCACGGAGAGATAACCGGACGAACCGACTTGGCACACCGATCAGAGCTAGCAATAACGGGGGCGCGAGCCTCGATGACGCGGGAACACGAGAACGAAAACTCGCGTAGCTCGGGCCGAGCGCGACGCCTCGTCCACCGCCGCGCTGCTCTCTCACTGCCGCGCCTTTTGGCGCGCCTCCTTGCCTGGTCGACTGCTGCCGCGCCCGCCGCTGCCGCCGCGCCCGCCGCCGCCGCCCTTGCCCTTGCCCTTGCCCTTGCCCTTGCCGCTTCTCCGCCCGTTGAAGTCGCTCATGTCCGCCGACGACTCGGCCGAGTTGCGCTTGTCCTTGAAGTGCTTTCCGAACCGCTGGTTTGCTCGCTCGCGCTTGGAGGCGCCGCTCGCCTGGCGACGCAGAGGGCGAGGGCGGTGAGGGGAGGAGGCGAAGGGTGGGAGGTGGGGGGGGTTCGCACTCTCCTCCCGCACGGCGGTGGCGGCGCCCCGTCCTGGGTGCGTCTCTGCGGCTCTGTGCAGCTCTGTGCGCTATCTGCGGCTCTGCGGGCGGCAGCGCGCGCCTGTCGCTTGGCGGGAGGCTCGTCAAACCCGCCGTCGAACGAGCGCGGGTCGAGCTGGACGCCCTTCTTGCGCGCGCTCGTCACGGACGCGATCTCGCGCTTCCGCTGCTGCGCCCGCTCCTGCGTCTTTGCCACCTGCACCGCCTTTCCAAACTTCTTGGCCGTACGCTGCTTTCGCCGCTGCTCGGCACCGGCGATCGCCTGCTGCTCGCCGATGATCTTGCGCTTGACGCGCTCCATGTGCTTGTCCGACTTGGACATCTCGGCAAAGTAGTCGTCCGGCCGCCGGTACGGCACGCCCAGCCGGTCCATGCGCGCCTGCGCCACCTTGACGGCGCCGAGCGCCTGGTTGTAAAAGGCGAGCTCGCGCTTGAGGTCGTCCTCGGCGTCCTCCACGCCGAGCGGCTCGGGCGCCGTCACCACGAGGCAGTCGAGCCACGCGGCGTCGTCCGCCTCCGGGTCGACGCCGCCCGTCAGCTGCTGCAGCTTGAGCTGCAGCGCCGCCTCATTGGAGACGGCCGCCTGCTGCCGGATTGGGCGCGACGCCTGCGCCTCCTCCTCCGCCTCCGCCTCCGCCTCCGCCTCCTCCACGAGTGGCCTCGCCTTCACCTTCACCTTCTTGACTGGCTTTAGCATTGCGAGCAAGGCAGCGCGCGTCGAGCGTCGTCGTCGTCCTCGAAACCAGGATTTCTTTTGAGTATGTCCGCCCCGTTCTCCGAGTAGTATCAGTCCTTAAATACAAACATGTCCAGGACAAGAAGAAACCGCTATACACGGCGCCAAGACCCCAAGTCGCAAGGGCTCTCTTCAAGTGCTCCAAGTGCTGACCGCGTCTACCTCTCCCCACTACCCCAAAGGTTAGTCAGGTGCCCGCTCCCGCTAAGAGC
This sequence comes from Emiliania huxleyi CCMP1516, assembly GCF_000372725.1. NCBI lineage: Eukaryota > Haptophyta > Isochrysidales > Noelaerhabdaceae > Emiliania > Emiliania huxleyi. The sequence goes on from NW_005195003.1 coordinate 7,124, forward strand.
AAGGCAGCGGTGCTAGCGAAGTCGAGGAGACGAATAGGGGACTCGAGTCGGGTCGCTAGTGGTAGTGCGAAGATCAACTGTAGGTAGTGCATAGCGCCTAATAAGTGAATACGTCAAACAGTGCACGGGACGCCTGAGAAAAAGTGGAGATGGGTGAAAGGTCAAAGGAGGGCTACAAGGAGCCGGGCGGGAGACGAGCGGCGGGCCGCCCCCCCCCCCACCCCCCCCCCCCCCCGGCCGCCCCCCGCCCGGTCGGCCCCGGGTAGAGCTAGAGAGGGGGTCGACACACGACAGCGTCCCTAATCTAAAATCCGAGGATTAAGAAGGATTCAGGCATCGCTTCAGTGAGGCCAAAGTGAGTTTATGGATGTGTGTGAGAACGGTACGGGACACGAGGAGGCACGCGGACCAACTCGTCGGTGACTCTGCTGCACGCCGTTTCAGATTTTTTCTCAGCGTGAGCGAGACGTGGAAGGGTGCTCCACTGTCGGGTAGCGTAGGACGGGTCGGCCGGGGAGCATCAGAGTAGCCGTCGTGCTCGTGGTCGTGGGGTGAAGTGCACATATACACGCACATGTATTATACACACTCGAGCGCGGTGTGATCGTTCGCGGCGAGTACGGTACACCTCGTACGAGAGAGGTCGAGCGAGCGAGGAGAGAGAGTGCAAGAGAGTCAGGCTGACACAGCTCGCACACGAGACCGTCCCAGCTCCCAGCCTTCCGCGCGACCTGACAAGAGCTAGACGCGTGCGGTGCACCAGGAAAGAAGCGCGGGCGAGAGAACACCCCACAACACCGCCCACGAACAGGCAACGTGGGCGCGCGTCAGTGGCACCAGAAAAGATGGACAGGTCGATCGGGGGGGGGGGGGGGGCAAGCGGCGTCCGAGGGGGGGAAGGGGAGGATCCGTCCCCACTTCCGCGCAATCGGCAAGGGCAAGGGGGCGGGGCAAGGCGGGCTGGGGGAGGCCCGGGCCCTTGTTGGCCGCGCATCCTCCACCCGCCTCTGGCGCCACGCGCCTCTACAGGCCGCCGCCGAGCGCCTCGTGCAGCTTGCCGAGCATGGCGCCCTCCTTGGCGGGCGGCGTGTCGGCGCCGGGCTTGGACGCGTCGCAGTTGGAGCCGTCCTCGAAGCAGGCGTACTGGTTGTGCCGCTCGGGGGCGGTGAAGTCCTGGACGGTCGCCCACGCGCAGGCTTGCTCGAGGGCGAGGGCTCCAGACTTGACCTTGACGTAGCCCTGCTCGCCCCAGTACTCGCCCCAGCTGTTGCGGACGATCCAGTAGAGGCCCTCCTTGGGGCAGGTGCCTGCCGCGAGGAGAGGGGGGGGGGTATGAAGGGACGCGTCAAGGGGCGCAGAGGCGGCGGTGGCGGCGGGAGGGGGGAGCGAGGGACGGGGAGGGGGGGGGGGGAGGGGGAGAGGAGGGGGAGAGGGCTGCAGGTGGGAGTAGCGCACCCCAGCCGACGACGGAGATGACGTGGTCCGTCATGAAGGAGCGCTGCGTGGCGATGCCGCCCGTGTACTTCTCGATCGGCGCCGCGTCGATGGTGCACGCGATCGGACCGCGCGCAAAGATCTCCTATTCATTGAGAACTCGATCTCGCCTCTATTAATCACTCATTTCTTAATCGGCCCGTGCGCAACGATCTCCTTCTGCATCGCGCGCGCGCCAGAGATGTGGCCGTACTCGGCGATGGTGGCGTTCGGGAAGTGGGAGAGGCCGACGCACTCTTGGCCGAAGGTGCCGCACGTGCGGGCCACGTTCATCGGCGTGCAGCTCCAGTCGCCGTGCGCGCAGGTCCCCTCCTGCGGCGAGGTGAGAGAAGGAAGGCGTTGAGGGGCCGCGTCCTTGAGGAGGAGGGGGGAGGCTCGGCGGCACGATCCTTGGACTCGGCCGAGCAGGCCATGTACGGCTGCAAGGTTGCGTACGAGATGCCGGCCGGCTGCGAGTGGATCCACTGGTATGGGCCGTCGAGCTGCGCCGCGAGGAGAGGGGGAGGCAAAGGGGGGGTGAGGGGGGGGGGGGGTGGAGGGAGGTGAGGAGGAGGGAGGGCGGGAGGGGGGAGGGGAGGGGAGGA
>NW_005195003.1:9301-13745 GCF_000372725.1 Emiliania huxleyi CCMP1516
GCCGCCGCGACGAGACGAGGGCTTTGAGGCGGCGAGGGCCGTGGCCGGTACGAGCGTGGCGCGAGGGGCGGGAGGAGGGAGGCACCGAGCCGCCGTGGCACGAGCCGGCGTTGCCGCAGTTGAGCATGTGCTGGACCGAGAGCTGGATGTCGGTGCCCTGCGCCTTGCGCGCAATCTTGATGCGGTCGGCGAGCGCCGAGAGCGAGCCGTGCGCCCAGCACGAGCCACCTACGGAGGGCGTCGGCTGTGAGAGAGGCGGTGCGGTGGAAAGGGAAGGAGCGGTGGAAAGGGAAGGAGCGCAGTAATGGGAAGAGGAAGGGCGGGGCGTGCGCACAATATTGGGGGATGTGCTGGTTGAGCGACGGCGTGCAGTAGTTGACGCCGTCCTTGTCGCACCACGTAAAGTCGTCCGGGTACGATGTGAGTTCTGCGAGCGAGTCGTGAGACGTCTCCGACGACGAGTTGCCCTTCCAGACGATGCCGAGCGCCTCGACCTCGGCGCGCGGCAGCAGTTCGGAGTGGCGCGTGGGCGCGATGCTCTTGACGCCAACGCCGGCAGCGAGCGAGGAGAGAGAGTAGGCGAGCATCTGGAGCAGTCCAAGTCCAAAGGTTTGCGACTGATCGACTTTGGTCGCGCGACTTCTTTTTCTCCGCCGGGCGTGTTCTTCTTTCTTGCCGGCCGGCGAGATTGCTAGAGGTGGAGCAAGCCTGCTCTAGCCTCGCGTGTTACCTCCTGTCGTCTGTTGTGTTGTTGTGCCCTTGTTTGCTCCTTTGGCACCTTGGAGTGCTGGGGGGGGCGAGGATGTGGGCATGTATGTGGCCCTGAGTTATGAGTACGTCTATCTACTCAGGGTGTGTGGCAGCTAGCTGGCTGTGTGTCTTGTGAGCCTGTTTGTGTCTGTGTGTCGCTCTCGTGCGTGCCGTCATCATCTGTCCAGCGTCCACCCATACCGCGTTGGTGTCCAGTCCGAGCCTGGCTGTTATTCACCTTCCTAATTACATTCTTTCTTTCTTCTTCAGCTACCTACCTACCTTCAACTATCTCCATGAGAAGAAGAGATCCCGTCATGAATGGTGCAGGAAGGGTAAGTATAGGGGCCCGTGCGCGCAAGGAAGGGAAACAGGCATCGTCGTAGAATCTCTTCAAAGTTAATAAAAATCTCTCTCTCAAAGCGAGGGCCGGCATGTAAGAACACAAAACACTCTCTCTGTAAGAAAGAAACCAGAAAAAAGAAAGAAAAGAGACAACCAAGGGAGGGATGGAGGACGGCACGCCGCCACCACACAGGGATTTTAAGGAGAGGAGTGTGGTGCTAGCCGTCGCCCACCCTCGGGCGTCTACCACTTCCTATCTCTCTTCGCAGTTTCTCACCAATTCTCGCAGCGACCTTCATGCCACCTCTCGGCTCTCGTTCTTCTCACTCTCGTCCTCGTTCTCTCCCCTGAGGGAGGGTGTAGAGGATGTAGAGTGTGGAGCGCTGTAGAGCTGTAGAGATGTAGAGCGCTCTGGAGCGCTGTAGAGCTGTAGAGCTCTACATCCGCCGCGTGACGATGCGCCTCCGTTGTAGAGCGATGTAGAGCGCGATTTTGCTGTAGAGTTTGTTGTAGAGGCTCTACAGCAAAACCGCCGGGAAGGCAGTGACTCAAAGAGGTCGAGTCGCACTAATGGGGTGTCTCCGAGCTTGCTGGAGCTCTAATGCCTCTAATGGTAGAGCTGTCAAACGTTAAGAGCTGAACAGTGTTGCTAGTGTTAACAGTAACAACAGAACAACAGTGGGGCTCCCCAACAACAGTAGCTAACGTTAGGCCAGCTGAACAACAATAAGGAAGGCCTGGCAGTGACCCACGACGATCTCCAGCGTCCAGTGCGGGTAATACCCGAAAATACCTGGAAAACCCCAGGTATTTTCGGGTTTTACCCGGGTTTTTTGGCATTTTCTGCTTGCTGACCGCTGAACAACAGTAACAACAGTAACAAACAGTAACAGCTTGGGCTGGGGAGAACACTTGAACAACGTTGAGGATTTTCAGCCAACAATAGTGCAACTGTTAGGCCCAAAGTTAACGTTTGACAGCTCTATCTAATGGACGGCCCTGACTATCCCTGACACACAGAGAGTCACTCCGACGGCACACAACACCCTATAACTGCGTCATGACCAGCCTGCCATGCGTCGCCGGTGCCGCATTCGTCGCTGTGCTTCTTTAGCAGGCGGTGGACTGTCGGCTGCGAGGACGGTGGGTCGCATTTGCGCGAGGCGAGGCGAGGCGAGCATTGCTGCGCGTTGCATGCGCCATGACTCGCGCCAGCGCGTGCGGGAGCTCCTGGCTGAGCGTTGAGTCCAGGCGAGTTGCGCTGGCCACGATCGCTACGCCAAGCTGAGCTAACGCGCCGAGGCGCCGGCCAGTCGCAGCCGTGAGGCATGCCATAGCAGCAGAGGCACCTCCTACCCATTGGGCGGGCAGACAGAAGGCCAGGGCAGCACTGGCAAGTGCAACGCGCCTCATGTCGGAGAGCGACCGTGCCTCGTTCGCCGCTTATGATGTAGAGTTTGTGATCTGTGATCTGTGATCTGTGAGGGTCCGCCCGCAGAGTTTGTTGTAGAGATTTCACGTTGTAGAGCGCCTCTACATCGCTCTACAACGGAGGCGCATCGTCACGCGCCGGATGTAGAGCTCTACAGCTCTACAGCGCTCCAGAGCGCTCTACATCTCTACAGCTCTACAGCGCTCTACACTCTATCTACATCCTCTACACCCTCCCTCATTCTCTAACAAACACAATCCTCATTCCCTCCCCTGCTGTTTCATCCTCTGATGACTCATCGCTCTCCTCGGCCTCGTTCTGAGACGCCGCTGCCGTCTGCCTTGCTCTCGCTGCTTCTCTCGCCGCTCTGCGTAACTCCGCCCTCCTCGCGGCATAATTTGGCCCCTCGTGCCTCGAGTTTATCGAGCTCCCCTCGCGCAAGGACCACATTTCTGACTCCCACTCCGATCATTTGCCTCCAAGTCATGTCGTTGCTCAGGTCCACTCTCTCTTCGAACACTTGTACCTCAACGGTCGGAAACCAGAGGAAGCCACAAATGTAGCTCTTGCAAATTTCTTCTTTCCGCTGCCTCGCGGTTGTAGTGCACAGATCGCCGCGACGCCTTGCCTCATGGTCGCCAGCCACCTCTCCGTCCCGACGCTCGAGGCGCACCTGCGCGCCTACATCGAGGCGTCCGACCTGCCCAACGCGCTCGCGTGCTACGAGAACCTGCTGCGCCGCCGACGCACGCCGCAGCAGGCGACCTGCACCGCGCTCCTCGCGCTGTGCGCCGCCAGCTCGCCACGCGACGCGCTCTACGTGGCCGAGACGATGGCCGAGGAGCGCGGCCTCGACCTCGACGAGTACACAAAGATCTGCCGCACGTTTGTGCAGCGGTGCTCGGACGGCGAGCGGCTGGCGCGCTTCCAGGAGGTTGCGCTGGACATGCTCACCTTCTCGGACGACGCGATGCACAACTACTTTTACCACCTCGCCCAGCTGCTCGGCATCGAGCTGCAGGAGGCGCTGCACGCCCGCGGAGGCGCCTCCGAGGTGCAGACGACCCGAGAGCCGTGGCGTGAGCGCGGCGCCACCGGGCTCACCCGCTCCTCTTCGCGTCATCAGGCGGCGGAGATCTCGCTCATCACGCACAAGCGGCAGCTGGACGCGGCGGCGCTCCTCTGCAAGCGCGGTACCATGGTCACCCCGCTGATGGGCCCGCTCCTCGCAAGCATGGGCGGGCGAGAGGGCGCGCCGGGACAGAGGGAGGCTGGCCCGGACCCGTCCACGACACGTCCACGACGATTCCACGCCGCGCCCCGCAGGCGCGCAGGACAAGGCGGAGCTGGTGCGGATGGCGACGACGCCAACGGGCCTCGCGGCGGAGGACGCCCTCGTCAACGCGCGCGCCCTCCTCTCGCAAGCAACCCTCAACGACTCGCAGCGCGCCGCCGTCGACGCGGCGCTCACGCGGCGGCTCACGCTGGTGCAGGGCCCGCCGGGGACAGGCAAGACGACGGTCGCGGTGCAGATCCTCACGCTGTGGGTGCGCGCGCTCGGCGTCAAGCCCGTCCTCGCCACCGCCGACTCGAACGTCGCGGTGGGCAGACAGCAGACCGACTAGCAGACAGCAGACCGACTAGCAGACAACAGACCGACTAGCAGACAGCAGACCGACTAGCAGACAGCAGACCGACTAGCAGACAGCAGATCACCCCCCCTCTCTACGCGTGTTCGCAGGTGGACAACATCCTCGCCTCCCTCGCCAAGGACGAAATCGAAATCTTGCGCCGGGGGGCGACCCCAAACCCGTTGCAAAAACCCGGTCCAAAAACCCGGCCCAAAAACCCCCCCCACTGTTAACCCCCGGGGGGGGGTTTGGTTTTCCCCCCGGGCCCCCCCCCTTTGGGGGGGGG
>NW_005195002.1:0-1180 GCF_000372725.1 Emiliania huxleyi CCMP1516
GGGATTGACAGGGGAGGCGGCGGCCACGAGCGGAGCGGCGCGAGAAGGGGGGGGGGCGGCGGCGAGGCGCCGGTGAGCGAGGCGCCCGCGCCATATCAGAGGGACGCGCCGCTGCGAGATCGGAGATGGAGGGCGGCGGTGACGGAGGCGAGGCGCGAGGCGGCGGCGGCGGCGGCGGCGGCGGCGGCGGCGGCGGCGGCGGCGGCGGCGGCGGCGGCGGCGAGAACAGCGGCACCGAGTCTCGGTGAGCGGCGGCGGGAGGAGGAGCAGCGACGGCGCTCGCTCGCTGTTGACGGGATTGCTTTTGAGCCTGGGAGCCCATGCCACTGCGACCGGCGTGCCCGGGAACGGAGATCGCGCGCGCGCCGCCACTCACGACGCGCGCGCGATCTTCGCGGAGTCGGGTCCCCAGAGGGAAGCGGTCTTCTCGGCCGACGTCCAGCGGCGCGCAAGGAAGCAGGCGCAGCGGAGGCGGCCTAGCACCGGCTCGGCGCCGGGCGGTTGCGCTGCCCGCGAGCCGCGTCCTGAGCCTCGGCAGCGCGCTGCGCTGCGCGGCGCTCGCGCTGCTTCTGTGCCGAGAGCGGCATGATTCGCCAGCTGAAGCTCCAGACTCCTCGGGTATCACGAGTTCTCGGGTCCGAGGGCCGCCTCAACTGGAGTAGGGAAATTTGGATTTTGGTCAAACGCCTGCTGGGGGCAGAGAGAGAGAGAGAGAGAGAGAGACTGCTGCGCGCACGCGGCGGCGCCGCTCTCTCGCGAGACGGCTGGCGACGCGGCTCGCCGCCGACGTACGGTGCGCTCGTCCGACGGTCCGCAGCGTGGCGTGCGCGGCGCTGAGCGCCGCTCTGCGAGCGCCTCTGCGCCTGCACTGCCTGTCTCTGTTGCTGTTGGTGGTGGTGGTGCTGCTGCTGCTGGTGCCGATGCTGCTGCTGGCGCGGCGCGGCTGTGCGACTGGGCTCGACGCGCGCGTCGCGAGCGTCTGACGCGGCGGGCGGCGTCGGGCAGGTGCGCTTCTCTCTCGGGTGGTGGTGGTGGTGCTGCTGCTGCTGCTGGTGGTGCAGATGCTGCTGCTGGTGCGGCGCGGCTCTCCGACGCGACTCGATGCGCGCGTCGCGGCTATCTGACGCGGCGGGCGGCGTCGCGGGCGGCAGCGGTGGCGGCTCGCGGGGGAGGTGAGGCT
>NW_005195001.1:0-1180 GCF_000372725.1 Emiliania huxleyi CCMP1516
AAGGCAGCCTCGATGGCCATACAGACATGGGTGCGAAACAACGACAAGACCAAGGCACGGGCAGAGGAACGAGAGAAGAATATAGAGTGGATAAAGCGCCTGTTCACGGCATGGAGGGTAAGCCACGCCGAACGCAAGGAAGCCGGGGAAGACGACCCCGAGGAGGACGAAACAAAAGTGGAAATCCCGCCGTCAGCTGTCACAATATACCCGAAGGGAACCCCAGTGCCAACACCGACCATTGAGGTACAAGTGCTCGAAACGAGAGTGGACCTGAGCAACGACATGACAGGGCGGGATATGCTCGCAGTGGGAGTCAGAAATGTGGTCCTTGCGCGAGGAATGCTCGATAAACTCGAGGGACCAAAATACGCGGAGAGGAGAGCGGAGTTACGCAGAAAGGCGAGAGAAGCAGCGAGAGCAAGAGATCGGCAGACGACAGCGGCGTCTCAGAACGAGGCCGAGGAGAGCGATGAGTCAGGGGAAGAGACAGCAGGAGAGAGAACGACGAGAGTGAGAAGAATGCGAGGTGGCATGAAGGTCGCTGCAAGAATTGGTGATAAACTGCGGAGAGAGATAGGAAGTGGTAGACGCCCGAGGGTGGGCGACGGCTAACACCACACTTCTCCCCTAAAATCCCTGTGTGGTGGCGGCGTACCGTCCTCCCATCCCTCCCTTGGGTTGCCTGTTTTCTTTCTTTCTTTTTCACTCCCCTTGCTGCCACTCATAAAATCGTTGGGTCGCTTCAGTTCACGAAGTTGGGTCCCCCCGTGGGCCGACCCTCCGATTTTATGAGAATTTAACAAAGGGAATGACTGTCTCTTGCAAGGTCCAAGGACTCTCTCTTACAAAAAGAATACCGATAAGCCTAGAGGGGCGCTACTAGGCCCGGGAGCCACAGACATGTGTGCGTGTCTCTCGACGCGCCGACTCCCAGAGCGCGCTCCAAGTACAGAGGGGCCGCGGAAGAGCAGGGGAGTAAAAAAATGGGAGCCCCCAGCCGCGGCGCCGGCGACCCACGCAGCACCGTAAGGGTCCGCCACATATGCGCCGGGCCGCTCACTCCAGCGGAGCGACGTCATCTCCGCGCCCCGCCTCGGCGAGGAGCGTGCTCGCGTCTGCGCGGCGCGCTGTCAGGATGTTCCTGTCGATGGAGCTCTCGACGACGAACCGGTAGATT
>NW_005195000.1:0-1180 GCF_000372725.1 Emiliania huxleyi CCMP1516
GGGGGGGGGGGGAAGGAGGATGTGTGTGAGCCCGCGGGCAGGGCGAGCCGCTGCTGTACTCTTGCGCGTCCGAGGGATACACCAGAGCGGTCCGCAGCGGCTGCGCGTTGGCGTGCTGGCGAGAGGCGTGGGCTGATGGGGCACACACCGACACGGTGTACGCCGCGCGGGTGGAGTGTGTGATTCTTCTCGCGGGGCGATGAGCTCTGTGGGTGAGCTCTGACCTCGTCTGTCCTCTGTGGTATCCTCCATAGACCAAGAGGGGAAAATACGCGTATGCACACACCCGTCTATGCACCCACCCAGCTCCCCTGTCCCGAATCCAGCGTGTCAAATGGCGTCGGCCCGGAGACCCGTGTTTACTTTACGGCCCTTTCCCTGCGAACGCGCACCCCCCAGGGCTAGGGCTCTCTAGCCCGTAACCCGATCCCGATCATCCGGCCCGCTGGGTGTGCGCTTCGTAGCTCCCCGGCCCTGGATGTGAGGCTGATGACCGCACTCCAAGTGCTCCAAGCAGGGAAAAAGATTTTAGCGACGAACGGGCCCGCACACACCGTCTAGCGTCCACCCATACCGCGTTGTGGTGTCCCACTGCGAGCACCCATGAACTATCCGGTCGAGGGAAGGTCGGTGCGGCGCGGGTGCCATCTCGGTTGAACCCGTACAGAGCAGTCGTGGATGGTTCCGTGAACGTCTCGCACGGCTCGCGGTCGCCCGCGGCCTTCTCGTGCTTCAGGTCGAAGGTCGCCGTCCCGTAGCCAGGGACCTCATACCTGAGCTGCGACACACCTGCAAGCCTTGCGGCAATGAGGCAGTCTTGCATGTGCGCGCGATCGCTGCTATTCCAGGGCCGTCCGCGGCGCATCCCCGGCGGCCCGACGGTGGCCGGCGCTTGCGCGCCAGCCCCGTCCGCCGCCGGATCCGCGGCCGCGGTCCCTGTCATAGCTACGCGCGCCATGGGGCGACGTGCCCGCCGTTAGGGACCTGTGTAGGGTTACATATCGCAAGGGGGAATTGCCCGCCAAAGAAAGCCAATAATATTCTTGACTTGGGCCCCCTGCGGGCGGCTTTCTCTCTCCTTTGTAACATTGCCTTGGACTGCGATGTCCGATGAAAAATACGTACGGTGGTAATGTGTAGTAATGCGTATGCGTGATACGTAAGCGGGGGGGGGGGGGGG
>NW_005194999.1:0-1180 GCF_000372725.1 Emiliania huxleyi CCMP1516
AGTGGATCCTTACGCGTTGGGACCTCGGCGTCAAGATGCTCGTCAACGCCGCGAACAAGTTGCGCTTCTGACGCGGGGGGGCGGTGGTTGGTGTCTCGATCCGCGACAGACGCCCGAGGGGGGAGTCCGGCGGCGCGCGACGACTTGATTCGCGGGTCGTCGCGTCTACTATGGCGCCCGCGGGGGGCCGCCCCTCTCGACCCGTCGACTCGGCCCCCGGCCCCGCACCCTTTTCGCTGTTTTGATCCAGGAACGTTTGTCGTTTCAAAGTATTTGATGATGAATATGGAAAACAACCCCGCGAAGAAAGTTTTATGTAAAAAGGGAGTCCATTCTAGGGGGGGGGGGGGGGGGGGGATTCTATTAGGTGTGTATACCTGTGTTAAAAAAGCACACTTAGCACAGAGTCAGAGAGCGCGCGAGACGTGGCGCATGTCGCAAACGAAGTTTAAGACCGGCAAGCTTGAAGTGTGCGCGGCTCCAAAACACTCTTCCCTCCGTATATCACCCACACAGCGAACGCAATCGTCGCCACACACAGACGGAGATGTTCAGCAAGTGCCCGGTCAGGACGTCAGGTGTCACTCTACAGGGACCTGAAATCTGCCCCCCAGCAAGTGCCCGGTCAGGTGTCCTCTCGAGCCAAAACTCCAGGAATAATTCACAGAACGAGATTTTTCAACACCGCCACCCGATAATTCACACGAAACAGCTTGCACACGCCACGGCCCCCCACCAACAGACCCGGTCGACAGACGCGCCCGAAACAGACAACCGCGACCAACAGACAGTCCTCGAGCCCAATAATTCACAGGAAACAGCTTGCACACTCCACGGCCACCGGAGCCGACGCCCCCGCCGACGCCACCACCGCGGCCCGCACCGCCACCCCCGCCGCCCCCCCCGCGCCCTCCCCCCCCGCTTCCGCCCACACCCCGCCCACCGCTGCTACCTCCGCCGCATCCCGCGTTGCCGCCGCCCTCTTCACCTCCCCCTCCCCGCCCCACCGCCAGGGGATCTAACCACCGCCCCCCCCCAGCCCCCCCCCAGCCCCCCCCTCCTCCCACCTCCTCCCTCTCGATGGCACCGCCGCCCCACACACCGGATCAAGGAGACTGGATTATCCCAGCCTGCGATAGCTCGGCCGCCCCCTTTTAGCCGCGCTCGCCGCCGCGAGGGG
>NW_005194998.1:0-1180 GCF_000372725.1 Emiliania huxleyi CCMP1516
CTCCAAACTCCAATCACAACGATTTTATTTATTTATTTCCTATGACCTATCACAAACGGGCGGGGGACCTGTCCTTTTTACCCATCTCACAGTAGACAGGTGTCCGTTTTTATTTATTTATCCAATCACAAAAAAGAAGTCAACGCCGCAACTTTGACGTGTCGCGAGTTCTGCGAGTTCGCGCGTCCCTTGGAGCACTTTTGGAGTGCAGTTGAGCACTTGAGCACTTGATACAGGGTCGATTCCGCATGGTGCGGGACCCCTCGACCGTCTCGCCCTCACTCACTGGTGTGTTCATGGGGGGGGGGGTCATAACAAACACGGTACAGGATCGAGGTGCACGCTGCTGAGGGACCCCAGAGGGTAGATCGAGCAGTGCAGTGTTCAAACTTTACCGGTATGAGACCGGTATTTGGTGATATTTTGATTAGTTTTGGAGTGGTATGGTATAGTGGTATGCAAAAATGGTATGCGGGGTTTTCATTAGTTGTAGCGGCTGTCGGTGTGGTCCCGGGGGCAAAATCACATGCAAAAGTGCGGGTATTACCCGGGTATACCCGGTTTTTCCAGGTATACCCGCAAAATACCGGGTATTTTGCCGATTTTGCCGATTTTGCCACCAAGAAGGCACTCCGACTCGCTTTGATTTCCGTGAGGCAACTGGTATCCCGTACCACTTTTTGATTAGTGCAGGCCTTGGGTTTGATTAGCCAAAAACTCCCATACCGGTAAAGTTTGAACACTGGAGCAGTGTCGTCCCCCCTCTCCATCAAGCATCATCTCCCTGGGAGACGTCGGCGGCGATGGCGGTGTGACCGATCGAGCTACAAGAGGAGCTTGTTCAGCAGGATCCGGGATAGTCTGGCGCGCACTACCTCACTGGGCCTGAGACCGCCGGGACGCCTCCCCTCACCATGCAGTGAGTGACCTCACATCCAGGGCCGGGTCCCGAGCGCGCTCACGCCCCCGGCCCTGGATGTGAGGTTACTAACTGTGCGGGACCAGTAAGGTAGTGCGCCAGACTATCCCGGATCCTGCTTGAGCACTTGAGCACCGGATGGACATGTGGCTGCCGAGCCACGACGCCGATGCCGGGCGTGGGGTACCTCTGCGAGGCCGAGAGCTTCCTTTCGGCCGCGCTTCAGCCGTGCCTCGAGGGCGACGCCAGCTTCACGGTGGC
>NW_005194997.1:0-1180 GCF_000372725.1 Emiliania huxleyi CCMP1516
GCCGTGGACTTCAAAGCTGTCAAGCGAGATGTCGTCCAGCGCACGTGGAGAGGAGGCCGTTGGACCCGTCGACGAGCCAGCAGGCGAGGTCGTCCTCACCGGAGGGAGCTCCGACATGCGAGCCCGCCAGGATGCAATCGGAAAGTTTTTTTTTCAGAACATCGCTGACGATGCTTTTCGAATGAATGGGCGGGGTGTGCTTTTGTGTGAACGCAGACTAAGGAATCACTTTCAAGCGTGACGCCTAGCTAGAGCTCACACTCGATAGAGGCCGTCATCGCATTCCCAGATTCCCACCCAAGAATCTCAAACAACAAACTCGAACAAACAACCCTGTCGTCTGCACGTCTCGCGCGCGCGTGAACAGGGCTCCAGGCCCCAAATTACGTGTGTAGTTGTTTGGTATTGCTAAAAATCTCTCTCTCTCAAACTCGACAACACATCCTACACAAAACAAGAGCGGCGGCACGCCCGCCTCCGTTGGCCACTCCTACGCCTTCGGCAACACCGAAGAGAAGGCCCGCCGCCTAAACATGGGCTGCAAGGCGCGCGGGCAGCCCGGCCAACCCTTCGACCACAAGAACGGCCACGGCTACGTCAAGGCGCATCGCGGTTTCTACCACGACGCGATCTTTGTCAAGCGGGCAACAACTTCAACCTGCTGCTCCACGAGACGTTCGGCGGCGGCTTCTCGCCCACCGCCCCGGGTACCCGGCCGTTCTCAAGCTGCGCCGCCTCGCGCGCAAAGTCGCGCGCGGCAGCGTTGACCGCACGGCCTACTCGCCCAAGTACTCGCTCTCTTTTATGTCCCACCATGCAGAGCGCATCTCTCTCTCTCTGTTGTGCGAGGCGTGAACCGCGCCATTCGCTCTCACCTGGCAACCCTGTCTGCACGTCTCGCGCGCGCGTGAACAGGGCAACCACCATAAAGATCTATCTGCAGGGGCAGCTTTTCTCTTGCAGATTACTACATACCACACAATCCAAAAACAAAATGCGAGGCGTGAACCGCGCCATTCGCTCTCACCTGGCAACCCTGTCTGCACGTCTCGCGCGCGCGTGAACAGGGCCCGTTGAGGTGTCCATCTTATGTGCAGGGGGGCTACAACTGTAGCGCGTCGGCAGGATCCCCCAAAACCGTCGTAAACCCCCCCAAATTGAATTCGACCGCCCGTCGCGA